>NW_026264795.1:8945-10336 GCF_000817695.3 Arachis duranensis
CAATGTATACATGATTAATCTAAATGAAGTTTCCTCAAATGATGTGAAATTCCTTGTTAGTAAAAATGATGAAACTTGGTTATGGCATCGTAGAGTAGCTCATGCTAACATGGACCATCTTAATAAGTTGGTCTCTAAAGAGTTAGTAATTGGCTTACCAAAGCTACGTTTTGAAAAAGACGTCTTTTGCGACGCATGTCAAAAGGGAAAACAAGTAAAGGCCTCTTTTAAATCTAAAAACATTGTTTCAACAACAAGGCCTTTACAACTTTTGCACATGGATTTATTTGGTCCTTCTAGGACTATGAGCTTTGGTGGTAATTACTATGCTTTAGTTATTGTTGATGATTACTCTCGATTTACATGGACCTTGTTCCTAGCAAACAAGAGTGATGCATTTCGAGCATTTAAAAGATTAGCCAAAGTTATTCAAAATGAAAAGAATTTGCATATATTATCTATTAGAAGTGATCATGGTGGAGAATTTGAAAACAATCTTTTTGAAATTTTTTGTGAAGAAAATGGCATTGAGCATAATTTTTCCTCTCCTAGAACACCACAACAAAATGGTGTGGTTGAAAGGAAAAATCGTCATTTAGAAGAAATGGCGAGAACTATGCTCAATGAGGCTAATATTCCTAAGTACTTTTGGGCGGATGCGGTTAGTACCGCGTGTTATGTTATGAATAGGATTATCATTCGACCTATTCTTAAGAAAACACCGTACGAATTGTACAAAGGAAGAAAGCCAAATATTTCCCACCTTCACGTCTTTGGTTGTAAATGCTTTATTCTAAATAATGGAAAAGATAACTTAGGTAAATTTGATGCTAAGGCTGATGAAGGAATCTTCTTAGGCTACTTTTTAACTAGCAAAGCTTTTAGAGTATATAATAAACGCATCATGACTATGGAAGAAAGTATTCATGTCGCTTTTGATGAAACTAACCGTTGTTGTGCTAGAAAAGATTTTGATGAAAATGTAGAAAACTTTGATTCACTAAATTTGAATGGTGAAGACAAAGAAAAAGATTTAAATGAAGCCTCTACAAGCTCAACAAAGGATAGCATTCAAGTTGAAGAAATTGAACCATCACAAGTACAAATAAATGCACTTCCAAAGGATTGGCGTACTTCAAAAGATCATCCTCTAGACAACGTCATTGGTGATGTTTCGAAAGGGGTAACAACTCGATCCACTTTTAGAAATTTATTTGCATATAGTGCTTTTGTTTCTCAAATTGAACCATCTACCATTGAGTCCGCAATTGATGATGAACATTGGGCTATGGCAATGCAAGAGGAGCTTAGAATTGGTGCCTAAACCAAGTAATCAAACAATTGTAGGAACAAAATGGGTTTTTAGAAATAAACTCGATGAAAATGGTACA
>NW_026264796.1:0-520 GCF_000817695.3 Arachis duranensis
GGATTGTCCTTGGGCATAAAATTTCAAACAAGGGAATAGAGGTGGATCAAGCTAAAGTTGAAGTAATTGAAAAATTACCACACCTACCAATGTTAAGGCAATCAGAAGCTTTCTGGGGCATGCAGGGTTCTACAGAAGGTTTATAAAGGATTTTTCAAAAATTGCCAAACCTCTGAGTAATCTGCTAGCTGCTGACACGCCACTTATCTTTGATAAGGAGTGTCTGCAGGCGTTTGAGACCCTGAAAGCTAAGCTGGTCACAGCACCAGTCATCTCTGCACCAGACTGGACATTACCATTTGAACTAATGTGTGATGCCAGTGACCACGCCATTGGTGCAGTATTGGGACAAAGGCATGGTAAGCTTCTGCACATCATTCATTATGGCAGCCGTATTCTAAATGATGCACAGAAGAACTACACAACCACAGAAAAAGAGTTACTTGCAGTGGTTTATGCCATTGACAAGTTCAGATCTTATTTAGTAGGATCAAAAGTGATTGTGTACACTGACCATGCT
>NW_026264796.1:9698-10335 GCF_000817695.3 Arachis duranensis
AAGACAAACCAAAGATCAAACAAGAAAAATTGACAAGAACAATTTGAAGATCAAGGAAAAACAAAGAACATGCAATTCAAAAATTGAAAGACAAAGAAAAGCATGCAATTGACACCAAACTTAAAACATGACACTAAATTTCACAGAAAAACTAAAAAAATTAATAAAGAAAAATAATATTTTTGAAAAGAAAATAAAAGACTCTGACCCAATTGCCAAAATCTTCCTAATCTAAGAAATAAAATAAACCTTTAGTTGTTCAAACTCAAACAATCCCCGGCAACGGCGCCAAAAACTTGGTGCACGAAATTGCAATCACACTATAGCAACCCGCACAACTAACCAGCAAGTGCACTGGGTCGTCCAAGTAATACCTTACGTGAGTAAGGGTCGATCCCACGGAGATTATTGGTTTGAAGCAAGCTATGTTTATTTTATTATTCTTAGTCAGGATATTAATTGAAATTATCAGTTGGAATTATTAGAAAAATAAAAGAGTGTGAAATAGTTACTTGTTGTGCAGTAATGGAGAATATGTTGGGGTTTTTGGAGATGTTTTGTCCTCTGAATCCCTGCAATATAATGCTTACTCACTTTCATAAATGCAAAGCTCCTTCCATGGCAAGCTGTATGTAGG
>NW_026264797.1:0-10334 GCF_000817695.3 Arachis duranensis
TAGGGTTTTTAGGAGGTTTTTGGGTTTTCTAGAATTTTTTACGGTTTTTTGGATATTTAGGGTGTTTAGGGGTTTTTTTTGTTTTTTTATGGTTTTTAGGAATTTTTAAGGCTTTGTAGGATTTTTCAGGGTTTTTTAGTGTCTTCTAGTGTTTTTAACAGTTTCTTGCATTTTCTAGGGTTTTCTAGAGTTTTTTTCGGGTTTTTATGGTTTTTTATGGTTTTCTAGGGTTTGTAAGATTTTTAGGATTTTTTAGGGATTTTAGGGTTTTTAGAGTTTTTCGGGTTTTTTTGGGTTTTTTTTATGGTTTTTTATGATTTTCTAGGGTTTTAAACATTTTCTAGTGTTTTTAGGGTTTTCTAGGATTCTTAAGATATTTGAGGGTTTTTCTAAGATTTTTAGGATTTTCTAGCGTTTTTTAGGGTTTTTTGGGTTTTCTAGGGTTTCTAATGATTTGTAGGGGATTTTTATGGGTTTCTAGTGTTTTTTAAGGTTTTCTAGGGTTTTTAGAAATTTTTAGGATTTTCTAGGATTTTTAGGGTTTTTTAGATTTTTCTAGAGTTTTAGGGTTTTTTTGTGCTTTCTAGGTTTTTTACGATTTTTTAGAGTTTTGTAGGGTTTTTTAGCGTTTTAAGGGTTTTTAGGGGTTTTTTGCATTTTCTAGGGTCTTTTAGGATTTTTACGGTTTTTTAGGGTTTTCTAGGATATTCTAGGATTTTCTGGGATTTTTAAGGTATTTAGGTTTTCTAGGATTTTTTGGGTTTTCTAGAGTTTTTTTAGGGTTTTTTAGGGTTTTCTAGGGTTTTTAGGATCTTTTAGGTTTTCTAGGTTTTTTTAGGGTTTTCTAGGATTTTTAGGGGTTTTAGGGTTTTTAGGATTTTTAGAGTTTTTAGAATTTTTTAGGACTTTCTAGGATTTTTTAGGATTTCAAGTGTTTTCTCCGGTTTTTAGATTTTTCTAATGTTTTTAGGGTTTTTTAGGGATTTTCTATGGTTTTCAGGAATTTTTAGGATTTTCTGAGATTTTTAGTGTATTTTAGGATTTTCGATTATTTCTAGGATTTTTTAGGATTTTCTAAAAATCTAAAAAGTCTAGAAAAAAACCTAAAAAACCTAAAAAATCCTAGAAAATTCTAAAAACTATAGAAAACCCTAAAAAAATACTAAAAATCCTAGAAAACCCTAAAATATCTCAGAAATCCTAGAAAAACCCAAAAAACTCTAGAAAACCCTAAAAAACACTAGAAACCCTAGAAAACCGTAAAAAACACTAAAAAAACCCTAAAATATCCTAAAAACCATAGAAAACCCTAAAAAACCCTAGAAACCCTAGAAAACCATAAAAAACCCTAAAAATCCTAGAAAACCCAATAAACCCCAAAAAACTCTAAAAACCCTAAATATTCCTAAAAACCTAGAAAATCCTAAAAAATCCAAAAAACCATAAAAAAACCATAAAACACTAAATAACCCTAGAAAACCCTGAAAAATCCTAAAAAACTCTAAAAACCCTAGAAAATCCTAAAAAACTCTAAAATCCCTAGAAAATCCTAAAGACCATAAAAAACCCTAAAAATAGCAGAAAACCCTAAAACCCCTAAAAATCCTAGAAAACCCTAAAAAATCCTTGAAAACACTAAAAAATACTAAAAAGCCCTAAAAAACCTTAAAAAACGATAGAATACCCTAAAATACCTAAAAACTCTAAAAAACCATAGAAAACCCTAAAACCCTAGAAAACCATGAAAAATTCTATAAATCCAAAAAGCCCTAGAAAACCCTAAAAAATCTTTGAAAACACTAAAAAATCCTAGAAAGCCATAAAAAACCTTAAAAAACCTAAAGACCATTAAAAAACGATAGAAAACCCTAAAAAACCTAAAACTCTAAAAAACCATAGAAAATCCTAAAACGCTAGAAAACCATGAAAAATCTTAAAAATCCTAAAAGCCCTAGAAAATCCAAAAAAATAACTAAAAACCCTAAAAAAACACTTGAAAATCCTAAAAACCCCTAAAAATATACGAAAACTCTAAAAAACTCTAAAAATCCTAAAGAACCCTAAAAAAACCCTAAAACACCATAAAAAACCCTAAAACCCTAAAAAAACCTAAAAAAAACCCTAAAAACCTTAGAAAACTGTAAAAAACCCAAAAAATCACAGAAAACCCTAGAAAACCCTAAAATATCCTAAAAATACTAGAAAACCCTAAAAATTCTAGAAAACCCTAAAAGACACTAAAAATTCTAGAAAACCATAAAAAACCCTTAAAATCCTAAAAAACCCAAAAAACCCCAAAAAACTCTAAAAACCCTAAAAATTCCTAGAAAATCCTAGAAAATCCTAAACCCTAAACCCTAAAAAATTATAGAAAACCCAAAAAACCCTAAACCCTAAATCCTAAAAACCCTAAAAAACCCAAAAAAATACTAGAAACCCTAGAAAACCATAAAAAAACAAAAAAAACCTTAAAATATCCTAAAAAAACTAAAAAATCCTAAAAACCCTAGAAAACTCTAAAAAAAATCCTAGAAATCCTAGAAAACACTAAAAATTCTTGAAAACACTAAAAAATACTAGAAAGCCCTAAAAAACCTTAAAAATCCTAAAAACCCTAAAAAAAACCTAAAAACCTAGAAAACCATAAAAAATCCTAGAAAACCATGAAAAATCCTAAAAAAACCTAGAAAACCATAAAAAACCTAAAGTGTTTTCTCTAAGATTTTTTAGGATTTTCTAGGGTATTTTAGGGTTTTTAGAGTTTTCTATGCTTTTAAGGGTTTTCTAGGGTTTTTAAGAGGTTTTTGGGTTTTCTAGAATTTTTTACGGTTTTTTGGATATTTAGGGTGTTTAGGGGTTTTTTTTTGGGTTTTTTATGGTTTTTAGGAATTTTTAAGGCTTTGTAGGATTTTTCAGGGTTTTTTAGTGTCTTCTAGTGTTTTTAACAGTTTCTTGCATTTTCTAGGGTTTTCTAGAGTTTTTTTTGGGTTTTTATGGTTTTTTATGGTTTTCTAGGGTTTGTAATATTTTTAGGATTTTTTAGGGATTTTAGGGTTTTTAGAGTTTTTCGGGTTTTTTTGGGTTTTTTTATGGTTTTTTATGATTTTCTAGGATTTTTAATGTTTTCTAGTGTTTTTAGGGTTTTCTAGGATTTTTAAGATATTTGAGAGTTTTTCTAAGATTTTTAGGGTTTTCTAGGGTTTTTTAGGGTTTTTTGGATTTTCTTGGGATTCTTAGAATTTGTAGCATTTTTTATGGGTTTTTAGTGTTTTTTAAGGTTTTCTAGGGTTTTTAGAAATTTTTAGGATTTTCTAGGATTTTTAGGGTTTTTTAGATTTTTCTAGAGTTTTAGGGTTTTTTTGTGCTTTCTAGGTTTTTTACGATTTTTTAGAGTTTTGTAGGGTTTTTTAGGTTTTTTAGCGTTTTAAGGGTTTTTAGGGGTTTTTTGCATTTTCTAGGGTCTTTTAGGATTTTTACGGTTTTTAGGGTTTTCTAGGATATTCTAGGATTTTTTGAGGTTTCTAAGGTTTTTAGGTTTTCTAGGGTTTTTTTTTGTTTTCCAGAGTTTTTAGGGTTTTTTAGGGTTTTCTAGGGTCTTTAGGCCCTAAAAACCCTAAAAATTTTAGAAAACCCTAAAATGTCCGAGAAATCCTAGAAAAATACTAAGAACCCTAGAAAACCCTAAAAAACACTAGAAATCCATAAAAAACACTAAAAAACTCTAAAATATCCTAAAAACCCTAAAAAATCCTAAAAACCCTAGAAAATCCTAAAAAATCCTATAAATCCTAGAAGAGCCTAAAAAATCCTTGAAAACACTAAAAAATCCTAGAAAGCCCTAAAAACCTTTAAAATCCTAAAGACCATAAAAAACGATAGAAAACCCTAAAAACCATAAAAAACCCTAAAAAACCTTAGAAAACTATGAAAAATCTTAAAAAAGCTGAGAAAACCATAAAAAACCTAAAGTGTTTTCTCTAAGGTTTTTTAGGATTTTCTAGGGCCTTTTAGTGTTTTTAGGGTTTTCTAGGGTTTTAAGGGGTTTTTAGTGTTTTTAGGGGGTTTTTGGGTTTTCTAAAATTTTTAGGGTTTTTTTGGGTATTTAGGGTGTGTAGGGGGTTTTTGGATTTTTTAGGGTTTTTAGGGCTTTGTCGGATTTTTCAGGGTTTTTTAGTGTCTTCTAGGATTTTTAAGAGTTTCTTGCATTTTCTAGGGTTTTCTAGCGTTTTTTCGGGTTTTTATGGTTTTTTATGGTTTTCTAGGGTTTTTAGGATTTTTTGGGTTTTTTAGTGTTTTTTAGGGTTTTTCGGGTTTTTTTTGTTTTTTATGGTTTTCTACGGTTTTTAAGTTTGTCTAGGATTTTTAAGATATTTTAGGATTTTCTAGGTTTTTTAGTGTTTTTTCGGATTTGCTATGGTTTTTAGTGTTTTTTAGGGTTTTTTAGGATTTTCTAAGGTTTTTAGGGTTTTCTAGGGTTTTTTAGAATTTTTACTGTTTTTTATGGTTTTCTAGAATTTTTTAGGGTTTTCTAAAGGTTTTTAGGATTTTTAATGGTTTTCTAGGGTTTTTTATGATTTTTTATGGTTTTTTGGATTTTCTAGAGTTTTTAGGGTTTTTTATGGTTTTCCAACATTTTTTGTGTTTTTTTAGGGTTAATGTTTTTAGGGTTTTTAGTGGGTTTTCTATGGTTTTCAGGAGTTTTTAGGATTTTCTGAGATTTTTAAGATATTTTAGAGTTTTCTATGATTTCTAAGATTCTTTAATATTTTCTAAAAATCTTAAAAGCCTAAAAAACCCTTAAAAACCTTAAGAACCCTAGAAAATTCTAAAAAATCCTAAAAACCCTAGAAAACTCTAAAAAAAATCCTAAAAATCCTAGAAAACCCTAAAAATTCTTGAAAACACTAAAAAATACTAGAAAGCCCTAAAAAACCTTAAAAATCCTAAAAACCCTAAAAAAAACCTAAAAACCTAGAAAACCATAAAAAATCCTAGAAAACCATGAAAAATCCTAAAAAAACCTAGAAAACCATAAAAAACCTAAAGTGTTTTCTCTAAGATTTTTTAGGATTTTCTAGGGTATTTTAGGGTTTTTAGAGTTTTCTATGCTTTTAAGGGTTTTCTAGGGGTTTTAGGAGGTTTTTGGGTTTTCTAGAATTTTTTACGGTTTTTTGGATATTTAGGGTGTTTAGGGGTTTTTTTTGGGTTTTTGATGGTTTTTAGGAATTTTTAAAGCTTTGTAGGATTTTTCAGGGTTTTTTAGTGTCTTCTAGTGTTTTTAACAGTTTCTTCCATTTTCTAGGGTTTTCTAGAGTTTTTTTCGGGTTTTTATGGTTTTTTATGGTTTTCTAGGGTTTGTAAGATTTTTAGGATTTTTTAGGGATTTTAGGGTTTTTAGAGTTTTTCGGGTTTTTTTTGGGTTTTTTTATGATTTTCTAGGGTTTTTAACATTTTCTAGTGTTTTTAGGGTTTTCTAGGATTCTTAAGATATTTGAGGGTTTTTCTAAGATTTTTAGGTTTTCTGGGGTTTTTTAGGGTTTTTTGGATTTTCTAGGGTTTCTTAGAATTTGTAGCATTTTTTATGGGTTTCTAGTGTTTTTTAAGGTTTTCTAGGGTTTTTAGGATTTTTTAGGGTTTTGTAGGGTTTTTTAGATTTTTCTAGAGTTTTAGGGTTTTATTTTTGTTTTCTAGGTTTTTTACGATTTTTTAGATTTTTGTAGGGTTTTTTAGGTTTTTTAGCGTGATTTTTTAGGATTTTCTAGGATTTTTAGGGTTTTTTAGATTTTTCTAGAGTTTTAGGGTTTTTTGTGTTTTCTAGGTTTTTTACGATTTTTTAGAGTTTTGTAGGGTTTTTTAGATTTTTTAGCGTTTTAAGGGTTTTTAGGGGTTTTTTGCATTTTCTAGGGTCTTTTAGGATTTTTACGGTTTTTTAGGGTTTTCTAGGATTTTTTGAGTTTTCTAGAGTTTTTTTAGGGTTTTTTAGGGTTTTCTAGGGTTTTTAGGATCTTTTAGGATTTCTAGGTTTTTTTAGGGTTTTCTAGGATTTTTAGGGGTTTTAGGGTTTTTAGGATTTTTAGGATTTTTAGAGTTTTTAGAGTTTTTTAGGACTTTCTAGGATTTTTTAGGATTTCAAGTGTTTTCTCTGGTTTTTAGATTTTTCTAATGTTTTTAGGGATTTTCTATGGTTTTCAAGAATTTTTAGGATTTTCTGAGATTTTTAGTGTATTTTAGGATTTTCTATTATTTCTAGGATTTTTTAGGATTTTCTAAAAATCTAAAAAGTCTAGAAAACCTAAAAAACCTAAAAAACCCTAGAAAATTCTAAAAACCATAGAAAACCCTAAAAAATACTAAAAATCCTAGAAAACCCTAAAATATCCTAGAAATCCTCGAAAAACCCAAAAAACTCTAGAAAACCCTAAAAAACACTAGAAACCCTAGAAAACCGTAAAAAACACTAAAAAAACCCTAAAATACCCTAAAAACCATAGAAAACCCTAAAAAATCCTAGAAACCCTAGAAAACCATAAAAACCCTAAAAATCCTAGAAAACCCAAAAAATCCCAAAAAACTCTAAAAACCCTAAATATTCCTAAAAACCTAGAAAATCCTAAAAAATCCTAAAAACCATAAAAAAAACCATAAAACACTAAAAAACCCTAGAAAACCCTGAAAAATCCTAAAAAACCCTAAAAACCCTAGAAAATCCTAAAAAACTATAAAATCCCTAGAAAATCCTAAAGACCATAAAAAACCCTAAAAATAGCAGAAAACCCTAAAACCCCTAAAAATCCTAGAAAACCCCAAAAAATCCTTGAAAACACTAAAAATTCCTAGAAAGCCCTAAAAAACCTTAAAAAACATAAAGACCATTAAAAACGATAGAAAACCCTAGAAAACCTAAAAACTCTAAAAAACCATAGGAAACCCTAAAACCCTAGAAAACCATGAAAAATTCTAAAAATCCTAAAAGCCCTATAAAACCCTAAAAAATCCTTGAAAACACTAAAAAATCCTAGAAAGCCATAAAAAACCTTAAAAAACCTAAAGACCATTAAAAAATGATAGAAAATCCTAAAAGACCTAAAAACTCTAAAAAACCATAGAAAATCCTAAAACGCTAGAAAACCATGAAAAATCCTAAAAATGCTAAAAGCCCTAGAAAACCCAAAAAAGTCACTAAAAACCCTAAAAAAACACTTGAAAATCCTAAAGAACCCTAAAAAAACCCTAAAACACCATAAAAAACCCTAAGAACCCTAAAAACCCTAAAAAAAACTTAAAAAAATCCTCAAAACCTTAGAAAACCGTAAAAAACCCAAAAAATCATAGAAAATCCTAGAAAACCCTAAAATATCCTAAAAATACTAGAAAACCCTAAAAACTCTAGAAAACCCTAAAAGGCACTAAAAATTCTAGAAAACCATAAAAAACCATTAAGATCCTAAAAAACTCTAGAAAACCCAAAAAACTCTAAAAACCCTAAAAATTCCTAAAAAACCCTAGAAAATCCTAAACCCTAAACCCTAAAAAATTATAGAAAACACAAAAAACCCTAAACTCTAAATCCCAAAAACCCTAGAAAACCCAAAAAAACACTAGAAACACTAGAAAACCATAAAAAAACAAAAAAAACCCTAAAATATCCTAAAAACCCTAAAAAAATCCTAAAAACCCTAGAAAACTCTAAAAGATCCTAAAAATCCTAGAAAACCCTAAAAATCCTTGAAAACACTAAAAAATACTAGAAAGCCCTAAAAAAATTTAAAAATCCTAAAGACCATTAAAAACGATAGAAAATCCTAAAAAAACCTAAAAACCCTAAAAACCATAGAAATCCTTAAAAAACCCTAGAAAACAAAGAAAAATCCTAAAAAAACTAGAAAACCATAAAAAACCTAAAGTGTTTTCTCTAAGATATTTTAGGATTTTCTAGGGTATTTTAGGGTTTTAGGGTTTTCTAAGCTTTTAAGGGTTTTTTCGGGTTTTTAGGAGGTTTTTGGGTTTTCTAGAATTTTTTACGGTTTTTTGGGTATTTAGGGTGTTTAGGGGTTTTTTTTGGGTTCTTTAGGGTTTTTAGGAATTTTTAAGACTTTGTAGGATTTTTCAGGGTTTTTTAGTGTCTTCTAGTGTTTTTAAGAGTTTCTTGCATTTTCTAGGGTTTTCTAGAGTTTTTTCGGGTTTTTATGGTTTTTTATGGTTTTCTAGGGTTTTTAAGATTTTTAGGATTTTTTAGGGATTTTAGGGTTTTTAGAGTTTTTCGGGTTTTTTTGGTTTTTTATGGTTTTTTATGATTTTCTAGGGTTTTTAACGTTTTCTAGTGTTTTTAGGGTTTTTAGGATTTTTAAGATATTTGAGGGTTTTTCTAAGATTTTTAGGGTTTTCTAGGGTTTTTTAGGGTTTTTTGGGTTTTCTAGGGTTTCTTATGATTTGTAGGGGTTTTTTATGGGTTTCTATTGTTTTTTAAGGTTTTCTAGGGATTTAGAATTTTTTAGGATTTTCTAGGGTTTTTAGGGTTTTTTAGATTTTTCTAGAGTTTTAGGATTTTTTTTTGTGTTTTCTGGGTTTTTTACGATTTTTTAAAGTTTTGTAGGGTTTTTTTAGATTTTTTAGCGTTTTAAGGGTTTTTAGGGGTTTTTTGCATTTTCTAGGGCTTTTAGGATTTTTACGGTATTTTAGGGTTTTCTAGGATATTCTAGGATTTTCTGGGATTTTTAAGGTTTTTAGGTTTTCTAGGGTTTTTAGGATCTTTTAGGTTTTCTAGGTTTTTTTAGGGTTTTTTAGGGTTTTTTTTGTTTTTTAGGATATCTTAGAAAACCGTAAAAAACCCAAAAAATCATAGAAAACCCTAGAAAACCCTAAAAGACACTAAAAATTCTAGAAAACCATAAAAAACCCTTAAAATCCTAAAAAACCCTAGAAAACCCAAAAAATCCCAAAAAACTCTAAAAACCCTAAAAATTCCTAAAAAACCCTAGAAAATCCTAAACCCTAAACCCTAAAAAATTATAGAAAACCCAAAAAACCCTAAACCCTACATCCTAAAAACCCTAGAAAACCCAAAAAACACTAGAAACCCTAGAAAACCATAAAAAACGAAAAAAAAACCCTAAAATATCCTAAAAACCCTAAAAAATCCTAAAAACCCTAGAAAACTCTAAAAAATCCTAAAAATCCTACAAAACCCTAAAAATCCTTGAAAACACTAAAAAATACTAGAAAGCCCTAAAAAACCTTAAAAGTCCTAAAGACCATTAAAAACGATAGAAAACCTTTAAAAAACCTAAAATCCCTAAAAACCATAGAAAACTCTAAAAAACCCCAGAAAACCATGAAAAATCCTAAAAAAACCTAGAAAACCATAAAAAAACCTAAAGTGTTTTCTCTAAGATTTATGGTTTTCTAGGGTCTCTAGGGTTTTTTTAGGTTTTTCTATGGTTTTTAGGATATTTTAGAGTTTTTTTAGTGTTTTTTATGGTTTTCTAGGATTTCTATTGTTTTTTACGGTTTTCTAGAGTTTTTAGGGTTTTTCTAGGATTTCTAGGATATTTTAGGGTTTTCTAGGGTTTTTAGTATTTTTAGAGTTTTCTATGGTTTTTAGAATTTTTTAAGGTTTTCTAACGTTTTGTAGTGTTCGATAAGGTTTTTAGGGTTTTTTAGGGATTTCTATGGTTTTTTAGGGTTTTTAGGTTTTTTTAGGATTTTCTATCGTTTTTTATGGTTTTTAGGGGTTTTAGGGTTTTTTAGAGCTTTCTAGGATTTCTTAGTGTTTTCAGTATTTCCTAGGGTTTTTTTAGGAGTTTCTAGGGTTTTTAGGGGTTTTAGGGTTTTCTGCTATTTTTTATGGTCTTTAGGATTTTCTAGCGATTTTAGGGTTTTTTACGATTTTCTAGATTTTTTAGGATTTTTCAGGTTTTCTAGGGTTATTTAGTGTTTCATGGTTTTTTATGGTTTTTAGGGTTTTTTAGGGTTTTCTAGGTTTTTAGGGATATTTAGGGTTTTTAGAGTTTTTTTAGGGTTTTTTGGGTTTTCTAGGATTTCTTTAGG
Source organism: Arachis duranensis (assembly GCF_000817695.3). Taxonomy (NCBI): domain Eukaryota; kingdom Viridiplantae; phylum Streptophyta; class Magnoliopsida; order Fabales; family Fabaceae; genus Arachis; species Arachis duranensis. Next base: position 10,048 of record NW_026264797.1, read on the forward strand.
ATTTTTAAGGTTTTTTATGGTTTTCTAGGATTTCTAGGGTTTTTTAGGGTTTTCTATGGTTTAGGATTTTTTTAGGGTTTTCTAGGGTTTTTAGGATTTTTTACAGTTTTTAGGATATTTTAGCGTTTTTAGTTTTTTTAAGGTTTTCTATGGTTTCTAGTGTTTTTTAGAGTTTTCTAAGGTTTTTAGGATTAGGGTTTTTAGGATTTTTAATGGTCTTTAGGATTTTTAAGGTTTTTTAGGGCTTTCTAGTATTTTTTAGTGTTTTCAAGGATTTTTTAGAGTTT
>NW_026264798.1:0-603 GCF_000817695.3 Arachis duranensis
AGTAGGTGCAGTAAAGTCACCCAGCACCTTCCTTGCATTGTTGGCATTATTGTTGTTTTCGGCTGCCATGGGTTCTTCTTCCTTGAAGAATTCGGTTAGGTCCTCTACAGCGAATTGTGCCTTAGCTTCTCTTAGCTTTCGCTTCAAGGTTCTTTCAGGTTCAGGGTCAGCCTCAACAAGAATGCTTTTGTCTTTGCTCCTGCTCATGTGAAAGATAAGAGAACAAGAAAATATAGAATCCTCTATGTCACAGTATAGAGATTCCTTGAGGTGTCAGAGGAAAAGAAAAATAGAAGGCAGAAGTAGAGAATTCGAACTTATCAAAGAAGATGGAGTTCGAATTGTGCATTAAGGAATAGTGTTAGTCCATAAATAGAAAGATGTGAGAAGAAGGGAAGCAGTATTCGAAAATTAAGTAAAGGACTTTGAAAACATTTTGAAAAACACTAATTGATTTTCGAAAATAAAAGTGGAAAAGAAATCAAGTGATTTTTGAAAAAGATTTTGAAATTAGAAATTAAAAAGATATGATTGGTTTTAAAAAGATGTGATTGAGAAGATATGATTTGAAAAACATTTTGAAAAGATTTGATTTTAAAAATT
>NW_026264798.1:9316-10333 GCF_000817695.3 Arachis duranensis
GAATTGAATAGAAGAACAATAGTAATTGCATTAATATTCGAGGTACAGCAGAGCTCCACACCTTAATCTATGGTGTGTAGAAACTCCACCGTTGAAAATACATAAGAACAAAGTCTAGGCATGGCCGAATGGCCAGCCTCCCAAAGAGGGTTCAATCATAAAAACATGATCAAAAGATGATCCTAAGATTGAAAGATGTCTAATACAATAGCAAAAGTTTCTATTTGTAGAGAACTAGTAGCTTAGGGTTTACAAAGATGAGTAAATGACATAAAAATCCACTTCCGGGCCCATTTGGTGTGTGCTTGGGCTGAGCATTGAAGCATTTTTGTGTAGAGACTCTTCTTGGAGTTAAACGCCAGCTTTTGTGCTAGTTTGGGCGTTTAACTCCCATTCTTGTGCCAGTTCCGGTGTTTTACGCCAGAATTCTTGAGCTGACTTGGAACGCCTATTTGGGCCATCAAATCTCGAACAAAGTATAGACTATTATATATTTCTGGAAAGCCCAGGATGTCTACTTTCCAACGCAATTAAGAGCGCGCCAATTGGGTTTCTGTAGCTCTAGAAAATCCACTTCGAGTGCAGGGAGGTCAGAATCCAACAGCATCTGCAGTCCTTTTCAGCCTCTGAATCAAATTTTTGCTCAGGTCCCTCAATTTCAGCCAGAAAATACCTAAAATCATAGAAAAACACACAAACTCATATTAAAGTCCAGAAAAGTGAATTTTAACTAAAAACTAATAAAAATATAATAAAAACTAACTAAAACATACTAAAAATAATGCCAAAAAGCATATAAATTATCCGCTCATCAAGTATATATAGGGTAAGGGGGAGAGGGAATCCGTGTGATAGGGGTTGGGTTTGGGAGGGAAATGGTTTGAATTTAAGTGGGTGGGGGTACGTGGTTTGTATGATGGAAAATATTGAATGGATGTGAGTGGTGAAGAGGTTATCGGGAATAGGGTAGGATCTGATCGGTGAATGGTGTTTGAGGAAGGGTGTTATGGAAAGGTG
>NW_026264799.1:0-1844 GCF_000817695.3 Arachis duranensis
TACGCGTGACAGGCGTCACGTGCCTCAATAAAGGGAAAACGCTGGGGGCGATTTCAGAGCTCATTTCTGGCCCAGTTTCTAGCCTAGTATGTAGATTAGAGGCTGGGAGTGAAGGAGGATGAAACAATTCATTCATACACACATTAGGTTTAGTTCTAGAGATATGTAGAATTCTAGAGAGAAAGGCTATCTTCTCTCTCTAGGTTTTAGGGTTCTTTAGTTTTATTTCTTTTAGATCTAGATCTTAATCTTCTTTCAATTTAGCTTTCCTTTCCTTTTATTTGTCCTAGCACTTTAGTTTATGTACTTCTCTTGTTAATTTTTTTTTATTTTGTCATTTTTAGTTCATGAACTCTTTTGTTAATTTCAGTTCCCTTTTAATGCAATTTCATGTTTTCATGTCTTTTTATGTTTACCTTAGTTGCTATTGTTAATTTCTTGCTTATGTTAGTTATAGCTTTTATTAATTCTTGCATTTTATGATGTTTTTCTTTATTGCATTCTATGTGTTTGATGAAATATTTCTTTTAGTTATGAGTTAGATTTTCCTCTTCTTGGCTTGGGTTGGTTACTTGTATGACCTTGAGTTGCTAATGTCCAAGTGATTGATAATTGGTTTCCATTGACACTAGTCCTCACTAATTCAATTAGTGAGTGGCTAGGACTTATGGATTAGGATTATGAAGCTCATTTGACTTTCCTTCAATTGTTAGAGGATGACTAAATGGGATTGATCCTTGGAATTATCATATTGTGGTTAGTGACAAGGATAGAGATCCTTAACCATTAACCCTTTCCAAAACATTTTTACCATTTGAATTTCTTTGCCTTTATTAGTTAATTGTCATTTACTTTCTTGCTATTTATATTTTTGTAAAAAGCTATCTCAACCCCCCAATATCCTTTCAGAGCCAATAATTGAGCACTTCATTGCAATTCCTAGGGAGAACCACTCGGGATTAATACTCCCTGTTATTTTGATTTGTATTGTGACAACCTTTTTAAACTTTGATTAGTGGATAAATTGTTGGTTTGGACTATGCTTGCAACGAAATTCCTTTGAGAAATTCTAGACCGACAATTATCTTCCGTCAAGTTTTTGACGCCATTGCCAGGGAATTGCAATGTGTGCTTGCTATTGGTTATTATTCATATGTGAATAGTGTGAATATGCTTGATTTTTGGTTTTACTATTAGCTTTTGCTAGTTTTTGGAGTTTATTTTCATTAGTTCTTATTAGTGTTTGTTTTTATTTTCTTTTCTTAATATGAATTCTCATCTTTTTCGCTGAGTTTGGTTAAAACTATGTTGCAGGAAATACAAGCTTTAATGATGATATGTGCTATGGGATTGGAAATCAATCAAGGGAGGAATTGCATGCTCATGAACAAACCTCTTCGTATCCATACCCTTGAGGAGCTAGCACGGTTATACATAAAGGAGATTGTGAGACTTCATGGTGTACCTGCTACTATAATCTCTGATAGAGATCCTCGTTTCACTTCAAGGTTTTGGGGTGCATTTCAGAAAGCTTTTGGAACCCGATTAAGCTTGAGCACGGCTTACCATCCTCAAACAGATGGTCAATCCGAGAGGACGATCCAAACACTAGAGGATATGTTGAGAGCTTGTGTTTTGGACCAACCGGCGAGTTGGGATCGATATATGCCATTAGTGGAGTTTGCATACAATAATAGTTATCATGCGAGCATCGGAATGGCTCCGTATGAGGCCTTGTATGGGAGGAAATGTCAATCTCCGCTATGTTGGTATGAAGCTGGAGAGAAAAGCTTGTTAGGGCCGGAAATGATAGCTGAGACTACTGAACAAGTCAAGAAAATCCG
>NW_026264799.1:9790-10332 GCF_000817695.3 Arachis duranensis
ATTATGAGTAAATAAGATTAAGAAATGAGGGATTATAATTAGGGGAGGTAGAAATATTTGAAGTGCGATTTAGAGCGCTAATCTTAAAGGTTTTGGTCCAAAACAGGGCCAACGGACAAAAATAAGTGAACCGGGCCTAAGTGGGCCCAAGACCCAACATATATAAACATTAATTATGAGCATTTCAGCTCATTTTGCCCTAAAGAAGGTGTGTGGGGCGCTGAATTGAGAAGAGAGAAGAGAAGAGAGAAAACCTAACTCTCTTTGATCTTCAAACCACCATAACTTGAGCTACGGAGCTCCGATTGACGAGCCGTTTGCGGTCACGCATCGCTCTTCTCATCCTCTACATTTCTATCTAAGTTTTGTGGTGAGTATTCCATTCATCTCTTCCCAGTTTTCGAAATTCCCCGCTGTTACACGTTTTTGGGAAGTTAGTGTTGAAATCTTGTGATTTTGGGTGTTTAGAGATACTCCAACATGGATTCTAAGTGGGTTCTATCCCTACTTCATATGGGCTGAGGTAAGAAGTGCTCAAACCC
>NW_026264800.1:0-485 GCF_000817695.3 Arachis duranensis
CTTTGTGTCAAACACAAATGGCGTGTCAGCAGCTAGCAGATTGCTCAGAGGTTTTGCAATTTTTGAAAAATCCTTTATAAATGGTGCACGAAATTGCAATCACACTTTTGCAATCCCGCACAACTAACCAGCAAGTGCAATGGGTCGTCCAAGTAATACCTTACGTGAGTAAGGGTCGATCCCACGGAGATTGTTGGCTTGAAGCAAGCTATGGTTACCTTGTAACTCTCAGTCAGGATATCAATAATTATCAAGTTTGATTGTGAAAAGCAAAAGAACATGAAATAAGTACTTGTTTTGCAGTAATGGGGAAAAGGCTGAGGTTTTGGAGATGCTCTATCTTCTGAACCTCTACTTTCCTACTGTCTTCTTCTTCAAGCACGCAAGGCTCCTTCCATGGCAAGCTGTATGTAGGGTTTCACCGTTGTCAGTGGCTACCTCCCATCCTCTCAGTGGAAATGTTCAACGCACCCTGTCACGGCACG
>NW_026264800.1:9343-10332 GCF_000817695.3 Arachis duranensis
GCAAATTGAAAACTAAATCAATTAGTCAATTAAGAAGATTTTGGAATTAGCAATTGAGAAGATATGATTGAAAATTATTTTGGAGAAGATTTGATTTTTTTGAAATGAGGAAAGAGAAAAACAACAAAATGACACCAAACTTAAAATTTTTAGAAAATCAGACACAAATTTTCGAAAACTTAAGGGAAAACAAAAAGAAGACACCAAACTTAGAATTTTTAAAGATCAAAAAGGGACTAGGGACAAGCAAATTCGAAAAAATCAAAGGAAAACAAAAGCATGCAATTGACACCAAACTTAAAATATGAAACTAAACTCAAATAAAAGACTCTAAACCAACTAAAATAAAATAGTCCTAATCTAAGCAACAAGGTAAGCCGTCAGTTGTCCAAACTCGAACAATCCCCGGCAACGGCGCCAAAAACTTGGTGCACGAAATTGCAATCACACTTTTGCAATCCCACACAACTAACCAGCAAGTGCACTGGGTCGTCCAAGTAATACCTTACGTGAGTAAGGGTCGATCCCACGGAGATTGTCAGCTTGAAGCAAGCTATGGTTACCTTATAACTCTCAGTCAGGATATCAATAATTATCAGGTTTGATTGTGAAAAGCAAAAGAACATGAAATAAGTACTTGTTTTGCAGTAATGGGGAAAAGGCTGAGGTTTTGGAGATGCTCTATCTTCTGAACCTCTGCTTTCCTATTGTCTTCTTCTTCAAGCACGCAAGGCTCCTTCCATGGCAAGCTGTATGTAGGATTTCACCGTTGTCAGTGGCTACCTCCCATCCTCTCAGTGAAAATGTTCAACGCACTCTGTCACAGCACGGCTAATCATCTGTCGGTTCTCAATCGGGTTGGAATAGAATCCAGTGATTCTTTTGCTTCTGTCACTAACGCCCAGCCCTTAGGAGTTTGAAGCTTGTCACAGTCATTCAATCATTGAATCCTACTCAGAATACCACAGACAAGGTTTAGACCTTCCGGA
>NW_026264801.1:0-323 GCF_000817695.3 Arachis duranensis
TTACATGGGTGAACCTTATGGAAACACCTATAACCCATCATGGAGAAATCATCCAAATTTCTCCTGGAAGGATCAACAAAATCCTCAACAAGGCTTTAACAATGGTGGACGCAATAGGCTGAGTAATAGTAAGCCATATCCATCATCTTCTCAGCAACAGACAGAGAACTCTGAACAAAACACTTCCAATTTAGCCAATATAGTCTCTGATCTGTCAAAGGCCACTTTCAGTTTCATGAATAAAACAAGATCCTCCATTAGAAACTTGGAGGCACAAATGGGCCAGCTGAGTAAGAAAGTTATTGAAACTCCTCCCAATACTC
>NW_026264801.1:4677-5395 GCF_000817695.3 Arachis duranensis
AACGCCAAGTTCATGCTGCTGTCTGGAGTTAAACGCCAGAAAAACGTCATGATCCGGAGTTGAACGCCCAAAACACGTCATCACCTGAAGTTTGACGCCAAAAAATGCCTTAACTCGTGGATTGATCAAGCTCAGCCCAAGCATACACCAAGTGGGCCCTGGAAGTGAATTTATGCATCATCTACTTACTCATGTAAACCCTAGTAGCAAGTCTAGTATATATAGGACATTTATCTATTGTATTAGACATCTTTGGTCTCAGTTTTGTTTTATTCTTCATCTGAGGAGATCATTGATCACGTTTTAGGGGGCTGGCCATTCAGCCATGCCTGAACCTTTTGCTTATGTATTTTCAACGGTGGAGTTTCTGCACACCATAGATTAAGGGTGTGGAGCTCTGCTGTACCTCAAGTATTAATGAAGTTCTATTTCCTTTTATTCAAATCTCTTTTATTCTTATTCCAAGATATTCATTCGTACCCAAGAACATGATGAATGTTATGAGTCAAATTACCCTCACTATCATTCTCACTTATGAACGCGCGTGATTGACAACCACTTCCGTTCTACATGCAACAGAGCTTGAATGCGTATTTCTGAGATTCTCCAACAGAATCTTCGTGGTATAAGCTAGATAGATGGCGGCATTTATGAGGATCCGGAAAGTCTCACCTTGTCTGTGGTATTCCGAGTAGGATCCTGGGAATCCGGAAAGTCT
>NW_026264801.1:9391-10329 GCF_000817695.3 Arachis duranensis
GGTTCACCCAGTTATGTGTCTGTGGCATTTATGTATCCGGTGGTAATACTGGAAGACAAAGTGCTTAGGGCCACAGCCAAGACTCATAAAATAACTGTGTTCAAGAATCAACATACTACACTAAGAGAGTCAATAATACTATCTGAATTCTGAGTTCCTAAGGATGCCAATCATTCTGAAATTCAAAAGATACAGGGAGATGCCAAAACTGTTCAGAGACAAAAAGCTACAAGCCCCGCTCATCTAATAAGAATCTGAGCTTCATTTAAAACTCTAAAATATTATTTCTTCTTAAATTTCTGTTAAGAACCTATTTTATTCATCTAGTTGCTTGAGGACAAGCAACAGTTTAAGTTTGGTGTTGTGATGAGCGGATATTTTATACGCTTTTTGGGGGTAATTTCATGTAGATTTTAGTATGTTTTAATTAATTTTTAGTAGAATATTATTAGTTTTTAGGCAAAAATCATATTTCTGGACTTTACTATGAGTGTGTGTATTTTTCTGTGATTTCAGGTATTTTTTGGCTGAAATTGAGGGAGTTGAGCAAAAATCTGACTTAGGCTGAAAAAGGACTGCTGATGTTGTTGGATCCTGACCTTCCTGCACTCGAAATGGATTTTCTGGAGCTACAGGAGACCAATTGGTGCGCTCTCAACGGCGATGGAAAGTAGACATCCAGGGCTTTCCAGCAATATATAATAGTCCATACTTTGCGCAAGGATAGACGTCGTAACTTGGCGTTAAACGCCAAGTTCATGCTGCTGTCTGAAGTTAAACGCCAGAAAAACGTCATGATCCGGAGTTGAACGCCCAAAACACGTCATAACCTGGAGTTTGACGCCAAGAAAGGCCTCTACACATGGAAAGCTTTAGTCTCAGCCCCAGCACACACCAAGTGGGCCCCAGAAGTGGATTTCTGCACCAATTATCTTAGT
>NW_026264802.1:0-243 GCF_000817695.3 Arachis duranensis
AGAACATGAGGAAGTTCATCATCAACAAATGCCTCAAGGAATGCACTTTCCTCCCAACAACTATTGGGAGCAACTCAGTACATCTTTAGAAGATTTGAGTCATAATGTTGAAACAACTAAGGGTGGAACACCATGAACACGCCCTCACTCTCCAAGAAATAAGAGAAGATCAAAGAGCAATGAGAGAGGAGCAACAAAGGCAAGGAAGGGACATAGAAGAGTTGAAGAACATCATTGGTCCTT
>NW_026264802.1:9677-10327 GCF_000817695.3 Arachis duranensis
GTTTAACGCCAGAAAGGGGCACCAGACTGGCGTTAAACGCCAGAAAAGGGCAAGCATTCGGCGTTAAACGCCAGAAATGGGCACCAGCCCGGCGTTTAACGCCAGAATTGGCTCAAAACGCATTTTTGCATGCCATTTGGTGCAGTGATGAATTTTCCTTGACACCTCAGGATCTGTGGACCCCACAGGATCCCCACCACTCTCTCTCTTCTTCACCCATTCACCAATCACCTCAACACCTCTTCCCCAAAAAATCCTTCACCTATCAAATCCCATCTTTCTCTTCACCACTCACATCCATCCTTCATAAAACCCCACCTACCTCACCCTTCAAATTCAAACCACTTTCCCTCCCAAACCCACCCATACATGACCGAACCATGAGCCCCCCCCACTCTTATATAAACCCATCTTCACTCCTTCATTTTCACACAACCAAACCACCACTTCTCCCCCTTTTTGGCCGAACACAAAGCCATTCCCTTCTTCCTCATTTCTTCTTCTTCTCCTCTCTTCTTTCTTCTTTTGCTCGAGGACGAGCAAACCTTTTAAGTTTGGTGTGGTAAAAACATTGCTTTTTGTTTTTCCATAACCATTTATGACATCCAAGGCCGGAGAAACCTCTAGAAAGAGGAAAGGGAAGGCAAAAG
>NW_026264803.1:0-636 GCF_000817695.3 Arachis duranensis
ATGACTTGTCTAGGCAGAAACTACCTCAAAAGAGACAAGATCCTGGGAAGTTCTCAATACCTTGTGCCATAGGCACCATAATCTTCAAGAAGGCCTTGTGTGACCTAGGGTCAAGTGTAAACCTCATGCCTCTCTCTGTAATGGAGAGGCTAGGGATCTTTGAGGTGCAAGCTGTAAAAATCTCACTAGAGATGGCAGACAATTCAAGAAAACAAGCTTATGGATTTGTAGAGGATGTTCTGGTAAAAGTTGAAGACCATTACATCTCTGCTGATTTCATAGTCCTAGAGACTGGGAAGTGCATGGATGAATCCATCATCCTTGGCAGACCCTTCCTAGCCACAGCAAAGGCTGTGATTGATGTGGATAGAAGAGCATTGATCATTCAAGTGAATGAAGAATCCTTTGTGTTTAAGACTCAAGGATATCCATCTGTCACCATGGAGAGGAAGCATGAAGAGCTTCTCTCAAAATAGAGTCAAACAGAGCCCCCACAGTCAAACTCTAAGTTTGGTGTTGGGAGCCCACAACCAACTTCTAAGTTTGGTGTTGAATCCCCACATTCAAACTCTAAGTTTGGTGTTGGGAGGTTCCAACATTGCTCTGAGCATCTCTGAGGTTCCATGAGAGCCCACT
>NW_026264803.1:9994-10327 GCF_000817695.3 Arachis duranensis
AACGACCATAACTTGAGCTACAGAGGTCCAAATGATGCGGTTCTAGTTGGGTTGGAAAGCTAACATCCGGGGCTTCGAAACAATATAAGGTTTGCTATGGTTGAACCACGTATGGTGGCGCGCACGCGCATAGTACGCGCACGCGCCGTTGCTGCCACCTGGTTCACTTAAAGCAAAACGTGGCCAGCGATTTTAGAAGCCTTGTGGGCCCAATCCAACTCATTTCTGATGCTATTTAAGCCAAGGATTGAGGGGGGAATGAACATACTCTCATACTTTAGATGTTAGTTACCATTAGCATAGTTTAGTTTTAGAAGTTAGTTTCTAGAGAGA
>NW_026264804.1:0-165 GCF_000817695.3 Arachis duranensis
CTAACAACCTCCGTGGGATCGACCCTTACTCGCGTAAGGTTTATTACTTGGACGACCCAGTGCACTTGCTGGTTAGTTGTGAGTAGTTGTGTAATGCCATGGTATTGAGCTACCACGTTTTTGGAGCCATTACCGGGGATTATGAGAGTTGTGAAAAAGTATTGT
>NW_026264804.1:9723-10324 GCF_000817695.3 Arachis duranensis
TTAAATTGTTGCTTGTCCCCAAGCAACTGAAAATCAAAATAGAATAAAAAGAAGAGAATATACTATAGACTCCAAAATATCAAAGAAACTTAGCTCCAATTAGATGAGCGGGACTAGTAGCTTTTTGCCTCTGAACAGTTTTGGCATCTCACTCTATCCTTTGAGGTTCAGAATGATTGGCATCCATAGGAACTCAGAACTCAGATAGTGTTATTGATTCTCCTAGTTAAGTATGATAATTCTTGAACATAGCTACTTTCTGAGTCTTGGCTGTGGCCCAAAGCACTTTGTCTTCCAGTATTACCACCGGATACATACATGCCACAGACACATAATTGGGTGAACCTTTTCAGATTGTGACTCAGCTTTGCTAGAGTCCCCAACTAGAGGTGTTCAGGGTTCTTAAGCACACTCTTTTTGCCTTAGATCACAACTTTTTATTATTCTTTTTCTTTTCTCTCTTTTTTTCGTTTTCTTTTCTCCTCTCTTTTTTTTTCGTTTTTCTCTTTCTTTTTCTCTCTTTTTTTTGTATTCACTGCTTTTTCTTGCTTCAAGAATCACTTTGATGATTTTTCAGATCCTCAATAACAGTTTTCCTTTT
>NW_026264805.1:0-4338 GCF_000817695.3 Arachis duranensis
CTCCCCAAGTGGAGATTCTCGCTCACAAAGCAAGTGCCGTGTTTGTGTCGCATTGTGGTTGGAACTCTATTTTGGAGAGCTTGTGGTTTGGGGTGCCAATATTGACATGGCCTATCTATGCAAAACAGCAACTGAATGCTTCTCTGATGGTTAAGGAATTTGGATTAGCATTGGAATTAAAACTGGATTATAGAACTGATAGTGATGTTGTAATGGCAAACGAAATTGAAAAGGGGCTGAAACAGTTGATGGACAAAGATAGTGTGGTGCACAAGAAGGTGAAATAGATGAAGGATATGGCTGGAAAAGCTGTCCTTAATGGTGCTCTTCTTTGAATTCTGTTGAAGAACTAATTGAGGATATCGTAGGTAGCAATTTATAACTATTCTGTAGTGTTTCATGAATATAGTTTTCCTTTCTTAGAACCAATGAATAAATTAGTGTGGTAGAGAATTTTCTGACTAATATAATATAAGTAGAAAATTAAATTATTGTAGTTGGTCTATCAATTTTTCTTAAACTGTTGCCAGATCTTTCTATTCCCATATGCTCTATTTTAATGTTGATTAAACCTCTATGATAATGATGCTATTAGCATTAGTGGAAAATTACAAATTACAATGTGCCCTTTTGTATTTTGCTATTAACTATTGAGTTGTTGAGAGCCAATCGCATCTATAGTATTATTGGTTTGACTTGGTATATATTAAGATTTAATATATTATAAATAAATAAACAAACAGATAGTACAATGTTATCAAGTATGCAAATTGCTACCAGGGTCAGACTTTTGATATGCACTATTTTCTTAAGAAAAAAAAATCCTGGTAGGTTATCGTGTGATTGATATATATCTATCTTAAACAATAAACAACTACCTATAAATAAATCATTTTTGAAAGTGTAATGTTTGAGTCCCTGCAGCCTGCAATTTAATTTTATATTTCCATTATGAATTAGACCCTACATTGATACACTCAGCATCTAGAAGATTATTGAAAAACAAGGCCACCGCATCATCCATAGCCTCATCTAGTTCCGTGTTCTTGTTGAGAACTTTGTAATTATTGTTTTTAAATTCCTCATGCATTTTAATTGTTGCAGAAGCCTAAAAGACTAAGAAGAACAAAGAACATGGATGACACTGAGCTGAATAACAAAGCAAAATTGATCTTCATTCCTTCACCAGGAATTGGTCACTTGTCTTCAGCTCTTGAATTTGCAAAACTTCTAATCAACCGTTATAACCACCTTTCCATCACAATCCTCTGCATCAAGCTCACTACCACCTCCATTTCTGATTCATATATAAAATCAGATTTATCATCACAATCACAAATCGAACTTGTCAACGTCCCTGAAATAGAACCACTTCCACCAGAGCTGCTATTGAAAGCTCCACTATACTATGTCTTGACCTTTTTGCAGAACCTTGCGCCGCACGTCAAAGAAACTCTGCAAAGCATTTTATCATCCTATCCGAATTCTGGGTCGGAACCAGCTGTTGCGTTGGTTGTAGATTTCGTTTTTGCTTCGCTGATTGATGTGGGAAGAGAACTGAGCATCCCTTCTTATTTATACATGCCATCAAATGCAGGATTTCTAAGTCTCATGCTTTCTCTCCGCAATCGTCGAATGGAGGATGTTTTCAATGATTCTGATCCTGATATACTGATTCCAGGTATCTCAAATCTTGTTCCTTCAATGGTTTTACCTGATGCTCTTTTAAGCAAAGATGGATACGTTCCATGTCACAAGCTAGCGCAGAAGTTCATAGACACCAAAGGTACCATTGTTAACACTTTTATGGAGATAGAGAAGTATGCTATTGATGCATTATCTGATGGGAAAAATCCTCCTATATATGCTATTGGTCCTTTGATTAATCCAAAATCTCATCCAAACTCAAAGTTAGAACAAACCCAATATGATATGATATTGAGATTTCTTGATAACCAAGAAACTTCTTCTGTTGTTTTTCTGTGTTTTGGGAGTAGGGGAAGCTTTAGTCCATCCCAAACAAGGGAAATAGCTACGGCGCTTCAGCGTAGTGGAGTTAGGTTCTTGTGGGCTATGCGTTCACCACCGAACAAAGCCAATGATGATGAGAGTGCCTTGCCAGAAGGGTTCTTAGAATGGATGGAAGGCATGGGAATGATTTGCGAATGGGTGCCACAAATTGAGATTCTTGCACACAAAGCTGTTTGTGGCTTCGTGTCGCATTGTGGTTGGAACTCTATTTTGGAGAGCTTGTGGTTTGGGGTACCAATATTGACATGGCCTATCTATGCAGAACAGCAACTGAATGCTTTTAGGATGGTGAAAGAGTTTGGATTAGCATTGGAGTTAAAACTGGAATATAGAACTGGAAGTGATGTTGTAATGGCAGATGAGATAGAGAAAGGACTGAAAAAATTGATGGAGAAAGATAGTATTGTGCACAAGAAGTTGCAAGAGATGAAAGATATGGCTAGGAATGCTGTCCTTGATGGTGGATCATCTTTCAATTCTATTGGAGAGTTCGTTGATAGTATATGAGCTTGTGTTACATGCACTCAAAAGTCAAAATTTATTGTACACTCAGTTGATTCACTTTTCTTTGCTATATTGTGTAGTAGAATAAAAGTAAGCTGGCTCAATGTCCGGAAAAAAAAAAAAAAAACTAGTATAAAAATAATTTCTAATGTGATATCATAAGCAGGTAGCAACTGACGATGACTATGGTATTTCATTGATATACGTGTTCCTTGCTTAGAATCAGTGAATAAAGAACCTCAAAATGTTTATTTTCAGTATCCATAGACTATCAAATACTATCAGCCTGTATGAATCATAAGACTATTACTAGTTACTAGTTACTAGTTAAAGAAGAAAGAGGGGAGAACTCCAAACAATAGTTTCTTAGTTGTTGAGAAATGTTATTATTGGAACACTCCATAATTATTTAAGCAATAAAATTACTATTAAATAAATGTCCTTTTTTTTCTTTCTCTATGTTTAATATAGGAGTAATAAAAGTTATTAAATTTTCCTAGCTAGCGTCCTATCTTTGCAGTATAGGTTAATGTTCATACCCTGACCCAACAGTAAAGGCTCAGGTCCAAACAAAAGGCTAATTCTACGGATTGGGCCTCACTCGGCACCGACCTTCGTCTTACGAAGTCGGTGCTCACCACGACTTGTTCTAAAGAAGTCGGGGACGGGGGTTAGCTGGCAGATAAGCACTCATTCGAATGAGTAATTGCCCCTAAAATCTCTCTAACCACTTTCAGTATCCATATCTTAACCTCCCCAAGATAAAGGGACGGTTAACACCCTAAAAAAGTGGCACTACCTCAATGGTGGTTATTGGTTCACCACTATAAATACACTGACATTCTTCAGGTATCTCTAAGTCCCAATACTCTCTAGACCTGCTCACGCTCTTGCTGACTTAGGCGTTGGAGTGTCTTTGTAGATACCACCCCCCATTCTTTCACGCGCACAAGTCGGACGGAGGCCCCCTAGGTGCCGATCCACACGAAGGCCTCCTCTTTCCCACGATTGGGCCAACCAACGTCATCCAATCCATTAATCTCCGGGTTACCCATCGTAACAGTTAAGAAGGTTGAAATGGAGATACTTCAACTATTCAATGATTCAATGCATTCAGTGTCTTTCTTTTAAAATAATTTTTGAATTTAATTTTGATCATCACAATATAAAAGTTTTATATGTACGAGTGTGTAAGAATTAAGTTTTGAATTTAATTTTGATCATCACAATATAAAAGTTTTATATGTACGAGTGTGTAAGAATTAAGTTTTGAATTTAATTTTGATCATCACAATTATCTAAAGCCACATCATTAATTTTATATTGATTGCATAAATAAATCATCTAAAATAACAATTATTATTATATGACTCTGTAAGATATTAAAATTAAACTCAAAATTTTTATATAAAAAAATTCGAATCTTAGATAAAAATTAGCGAAATATAAAATTTATGAGTTTTATTCTTAATTTAATAAAAAATTAAAGGTTACATGTATGCTAAAATTAGTCACAAAATCAATTATTATGTATTTGTGTATAAGCACATGTATTATTTAATTTATTTTCAATGTGTATTTTGTATGTCAACATATGTTTCATATTAGTGGCCTATGATGCACAAATACTAATACTAATACAAACACGGGACACGACACGACATGAGTCAGACACAAATTTTAGATTCTTATAAGACCCAGGGATACGACATATACATACATATATATATATGATATTTTGACATATATTAATATTAAAATATAAATTAAATTTTTAACTTTTTTTAATATTTTTAAATTAGA
>NW_026264805.1:9438-10323 GCF_000817695.3 Arachis duranensis
AATGAGGAAGACCTCATGGGACGTCTCCCAACCAAGAAGGAGTTCTTTATTGAGGACTTAAAAGAATCTGAGGCTCATATAGAGACCATAGAGATCCCATTAAACATCCTTCTGCCATTCATGAGCTCTGAAAACTATTCTTCCTCTGAAGAGGATGAAGATGTAACTGGAGAGCAAGTTGCTCAATATCTAGGAGCTATCATGAAGCTGAATGCCAAGTTGTTTGGTAATGAGACTTGGGAAGGTAAACCTCCCTTGCTCATTATTGAACTAGATATATGGGTTCAACAAACTTTACCTCAAAAGAAACAAGATCCTGGTAAATTCTTAATACCCTGTACCATAGGCACCATGACCTTTGAAAAGGCTCTGTGTGACTTAGGGTCAGGCATAAATCTTATGCCCCTCTCTGTAATGGAGAAGTTGGGGATCATTAAGGTACAACCTATCATATTCTCATTGCAAATGGCAGACAAGTCAGTAAGACAAGCTTATGGATTGGTAGAGGACGTGTTGGTAAAGGTTGAAGGCCTTTACATCCCTGCTGATTTCATAATCTTAGACACTAGAAAGGAGGAGGATGAATGCATCATCCTTGGAAGACCTTTCCTAGCCACAGCAGGAGCTGTGATAAATGTTAATAGAGGAGAATTAGTCCTTCAATTGAATAGGGACTACCTTGTGTTTAAGACCCAAGGGTGTTCTTCTTTAACAATGGAGAGGAAGCATGAAAAACTTCTCTCAGTACAGAGTCAAACAGAGCCCCCACAATCAAACTCTAAGTTTGGTGTTGGGAGGCCACAGCCAAACTCTAAGTTTGGTGTTGAATCCCCACATTCAAACTCTAAGTTTGGTGTTGGGAGTCCACAACATTGACCTAATCAC
>NW_026264806.1:0-558 GCF_000817695.3 Arachis duranensis
AAGAGTCCTGGCTTCATACACATTTGCAAATGCTAGACACTGTGGAAGTAGCATTCTTACTCCTAATGTCAATGCAAACAACTTTGAACTAAAGCCACAACTCATCACTTTGGTTCAAAACAACTGTTCTTTTGGAGGAGGGCCATTGGAGGACCCAAATCAACACTTTTCTACCTTCTTGAGGATTTGTGATACTGTGAAAACCAATGGTGTGCCTCCTGACAGCTACAAGCTATTGCTCTTTCCATTTTCTCTCAGAGACAAAGCCACTCAATGGCTAGAGACATTTCCAAAAGAGAGCATCAACACTTGGGATGACTTGGTGAGCAAGTTTCTTGCCAAATTCTATCCCACTCAAAGGATCATAAGATTGAAGACTGAGGTGCAGACATTCACTCAAATGGAGGCTGAAAATTTATATGAAGCATGGGAAAGATATAAGGCACTATTGAAGAAATGTCCACCATAGATGTTCACTGAGTGGGACAAGTTGCAGAACTTCTACGAAGGACTCACTCTTAAGGCTCAAGAAGCACTTGATCATTCAGCTGGAGGCTC
>NW_026264806.1:9464-10320 GCF_000817695.3 Arachis duranensis
TTGAAAATTTGACTTGACTTGTAAGAAACAACTAATTTTGAAAATTTTTTTGACTAAGTCAACTCAAATTTTCGAAAATTCTGAGAAATAAGGAAAAGATATTTTTTTTATTTTTGAATTTTTTTTTATGATGAGAGAGAAAAACACAAAAATGACCCAAAACATGAAAATTTTGGATCAAAACACAAGATGCATGCAAGAACACTATGAATGTCAAGATGAACACCAAGAACACTTTGAAGATCATGATGAACATCAAGAACATATTTTTGAAAAAAATTTTGATGCAAAGAAAACATGGAAGACACCAAACTTAGAAATTTTTAATGCTTGAAAAATATGAATGCAAAGATGCATATGAAAAACAACAAACAACACAAAACAAGAAAACATCAAGATCAAACAAGAAGACTTGCCAAGAACAACTTGAAGATCATGAAGAACACTATGAATGCATGGAATTTTCAAAAAGTTAACGCATAAATCTTAAAAACATGCAATTGACACCAAACTCAAGACTCAAACAAGAAACACAAAATATTTTTTATTTTTATGATTTTCTAATTTTTTTTGGATTTTTATTAATTTTTTTTCGAAAATATTTTTGGAAAAACGAAAAAAGAAAAATTTTGAAAAGAAAATTACCTAATCTGAGCAACAAGATGAACCGTCAGTTGTCCATACTCGAACAATCCCCGGCAACGGCGCCAAAAACTTGGTGGACGAAATTGTGATCCTCAAAGTTGGTCTCTTTGTATTTGTATGAAATCAAATATACCCCAAAGAGATCATGGTGTGATGAATTGGGATCTTAATGATCCCTGGTGTGATCATAACTCCGTTCAACTTAACCAGC
>NW_026264807.1:0-505 GCF_000817695.3 Arachis duranensis
GTAGGTGGGGTTTATGGGGAAGAGTGGATGGATGTGAGTGGTGAAGGTGTTGATTGGGAAGAGGAATTGAGGTGATTGGTGGAAGGTGTTGGGAAGTGTGACATGGGGAATAGGAGAGTGTGATTAGGATTAGGAGGTAAGGTGGGAATATAGTAGGTGGGGATCCTGTAGGGTCCACAGATCCTGAGGTGATCCTGTGGGGTCCACAGATCCTGAGGTGTCAAGGAATTCCATCCTTGCACCAAATAGGCATGTAAAATGCCTTTGCACACCATTCTGGCGTTTAAACGCCCATTGGTGCACGTTCTGGGCGTTCAACGCCCATGTAAAGCATGCTTCTGGCGTTGAACGCCAGTTTCATGCTTGTTGCTGGCGTTCAGCGCCAGTTTTTCTTCTCTGGGCACATTTCTGGCGTTCAGCGCCAGAATGTTGCTTGTTTCTGGCGTTCAGCGCCAGAATGATGCTTGTTTCTGGGGTTGACCGCCAGCCAGATGCATCTTACTGG
>NW_026264807.1:9071-10319 GCF_000817695.3 Arachis duranensis
GAATCTTTGAGGTACAAGCTGCAAGAATCTCACTAGAGATGGCAGACAAATCCATGAAACAGGCTTATGGACTAGTAGAGGACATGCTAGTGAAGGTTGAAGGCCTTTACATCCCTGCTGATTTCATAATCCTAGACACTGGGAAGGATGAGGATGAATCCATCATCATTGGCAGACCTTTCCTAGCCACAGCAAAAGCTGTGATTGATGTTGACAGAGGAGAGTTGGTTCTTCAATTTAATGAGGCCTACCTTGTATTCAAGACTCAATGTTCTCCTTCTGTACACATAGAGAAGAAGCATGAAAAGCTTCTCTCAATACAGAGTCAAACAAAGCCCCCACATTCAAACTCTAAGTTTGGTGTTGGGAGGCCACAACCAAACTCTAAGTTTGGTATTGAGAGGCCACAACCATGCTCTGATTATCTGTGAGGCTCCATGAGAGCCCACTATCAAGCTATTGACATTAAATAAGCACTTATTGGGAGGCAACCCAGTTTTTATCTATATTAAATTTCCATTATTATTTTATGTTTTCTTTAGGTTGATGATCATGTGGAGTCACAAAAGCAACTGTAAAAATCAAAGCAAATTCAAAAACAGCATTAAAAACAGCACACCCTGGAGGAAGAACTTACTAGCGTTTAAACGCCAGTAAGGGTAGCAGGATGGGCATTTAATGCCAGAAATGGGCACCAGACTGGCGTTTAACGCCAGAAATAGGCTACAGCTTGGCGTTAAACACCAGGAAAGGTATAAAAGCTGGCGTTTAATGCTAGAAATAGGCAGCAGTCTAGTGTTAAACGCCATAATTGCACTCTAAGGGCGTTTTTGCACGCCTAAATGGAGCAGGGATGAGAAGTCCTTGACCCCTTAGGATCTGTGGGCCCCACAGGATCCCCACCTACCACACCTCTCTCTCTCCCACTCACACATCTCTATAACACTCCACCCAAAACACCACTCACCTATCAAATCCTATCCTCTTTCCTATATTTTCTTCACCAATCACCTCCATCCCTCTTCCCCAAAAACTCCACCTACCTCACTTTTCAAATTCAAACACTTTTCCCTCCCAAACCCACTCAATTCCATTCGGCAACTCTCTCTCTCTTTTCCTATAAATATCCCTCTTCACTCCTTCATTTTCACACATCACAACCACTCTCCTACCCCCTTGGCCGAACCTATCTCTCCCTCCATCTCCTCTATTTTCTTCTTCTTCCCTTTCTTTCTTTCTTCTTTTGCT
>NW_026264808.1:0-643 GCF_000817695.3 Arachis duranensis
TGAGTTAATTTCTTGCCTTCTTGTTGCCGAACGCAACAATGAGTTGTTATTGAAAAATCATGAAGCGCGCCCAGCTGGCACCGCCCCATTTCCTGAAGTAAATGCGGCAAATCATTACCCCAGAAGAGGTAAATGCAAGCTTTTAATAACAAGAAAAATTATGAAAGGAAAAAGAATTATGTTCAAAAGAGAGGATCTCACCAGAAGTGGGAAAAAGAAAGGAATATCGGGCAGAATAAATCAACCGAGGAGAAATGTTTCCGTTGTGGTGGAAAGGGCCATTGGTCTCGTACCTGTCGTACCCCAAGGCACCTAGTCGATCTTTACCAGGCATCTTTGAAAAAGAACGACAAAGGAAAGGAAACAAATTTTGTTTCAAATGAGGCTGAGAACTCCACCACTCATTATGATGTATCTAATTTCTTTGAGGATCCTGAAGAAAATATTGGCCATTTGATCAATGATGGAATAGTTTAATATGTGGGATTGTGAAGTATCTATGTAAATAAATAATGTAAAGAACTTATTGTTAAGTTTTATTTTCTATGTATTTAAGTTTCAAATGTGATGTACATAAATAATGAAATATTAATGTTTATAAATTTTGAAATTATTAAATGTGTCAAATTTTAAAATAAAATTT
>NW_026264808.1:2402-10317 GCF_000817695.3 Arachis duranensis
ATATGTGAAACTGATAATCTTGATGCGTTTCTTCTTGTTTCGCGAGACACAATCAGCATAATTAGGACTGAATTTGATCTGCTTGACAAAATTAAAGAGATGCTCCAGCGTAATTGAACAGTTACGGTAGTACTCATTCAGCGCACAGCAAATAGAGTGGCTGATTTAATGGCTAAGACTACTAACAAACATGTGTATTTGGAGTGGTTGCTGCCCCTAATAATTTAGACATTATTATTAGAAAGGAGTCCTACTATTTCTCTTAGGTCCTTTTTCTTTATGTTATTCCCGGTCACCAAAAAATATATTCTTGACAGTTAATTTTTCAAGAAACTTAAAACCAATTCAATAATTCTACAAAAACAACCTTCAACACAAGTTAAATACAAAATTTTATCACTAGCTCGTAATTATCAAGCATTGTTATTATACAGCCGAATTTGTCTTAAGCTTTTTTGAAAATTTAGTTGTCAACAGAGATATATTTAAAGCAAAATAAAATTTAAAAGTATTTTTAAAATTTTACTTTATTCTTTTGTTAAAAAGAAATGTAGCAACAATAGTACAATACAGGTTCTTAGTGCCTATATCATCTTACAACTTTTGATACAGAAATCATTAATACTTTTGGCATGCGCATGCAGCATCTGCGCAAGCATAAAAGGAATCTTCCGTCAATGGCCAAAGGGTACTTATGTAAATAAACATGTTCAAGTTTTGCTATAAATTGCAGCTCCCACGACCTCACTTCATAATTGCACCAACCAAAGTACACAACTCACTCATAGAGAGAGAATTAAAGAAAATGAAGCACATAAAAAATGCATCATTAGCAAGTGAAATTAATATATGGAGGTCTCCAATTCCGTACCTCTTTGGAGGCATAGCTTTTCTTTTTGTTCTTATTTCTGTGGCATTGGTGATCCTTATTTGCTACCACAGAAAGCATGTTGCTTCTTCTTTACATTCATCATCTGAGGGTGAAGAAGGAATGAAAGGAACAATAATGCCTAGTAAGGTAGTTATTGATAATAATGAGCCCAAGATTCTTGTGATTATGGCAGGGGATGAAAACCCTTCCTACTTAGCTGAACCAATTGCTTCTTTGAATCGTTGCACTTGTGATTGTGAAGCTAATCCAACAACACCTTCATCAAGTTTAATCAATGGAAAAATAACAGAGAAACAATGATTTTTGTTATGGTGCTTCTTCTTTCCCTTTCATATTTGAGTGGTTTTAAGGTCCCCTGAAAACATTTTGCTGAATAATGCTCAAAACATTTTGTTTGCGGCAGCTCAGAAAGTCATGGATATCATTTTCTGAATATAGAGCATTGGTTTTGCTTGGTTTTCATTGTTCTGAATGCAAACATGGCTATGAATGCTACCTATGTTGTAACTAACTTTGATTTGCATTCAAAGTATGTTACATGCTGAAGCATGGTTTATGGAACATGTGGAAGAACAAATTTATATTTATTGGAACATGTGCACTTAAATTTATTAGAAATTTAGAACATGTTGAGGACTAAGTCTATCTGAAACATATCTGTATCTGAACTTTGGCAATGAATAATGCATCATATATCGAATGTGCTCTTGTGCAAAGGGAAAAAATGCACTATCTGTTTTGTTCTTGAACTTGTGTACAAATGTCCTCTAAGTAGGACCTTAATTCAAACATCAGATAGTCAAATTGTTTGAATAAGTTAAGGAGGTGAGAAAGTTAAAATTTAATTATTCCTAAATTTAGAATCAAAACTAATATCATTAAAATTAGAGTAAAATAACGATGGTCCTCAACATTTCGACTTTAGACAAATTAGTTCCTAAAGAAAAAAAAGTACTAATTTGGTCTTCAAGCATAGCAAAAAAAGGACACATGATGTTCTTCTGTCAATTTATCAACTAAAACCTAACATTGATGCTTATATGTACTGGTAATTATTCTGATATGTCTATTTATAAAAGATAGTTATATAGATAACAATTTTTTCAGCAAAACTTCACTTATTTTAATAGGATTATGATAAATAGAGAGCAGTTGATCAAGGATATATGAAAACTCAAAATATAATAAATGCTTTATTGTTCAAAATTATATCGTTTTCCTACTCATGTGATAGTAACGGGACATGCACTACTGTAAATAATGAAATACATAGACAATTCAGTTTAGTTTCGTACTATTTATTGACAAAAGGACATACATGTCTATTGTTTACTATCTTAGAGGACCTAATTAGTATTTTTTTTCTTCAAGGACAAATTAGTCAAAGTCAATATTTTCGAAGATCTAATTTTTATTTTATTTTTAAAATTATAAATTTAATAGTAATTAATATTTTGTTTTTATTTTCATATCACAAATGGGTATTCAATGATAATTGTATTAGATAAATTATTCTTTAAAAAGAATATTAATAAATTAATTTTTAATTTTAGAATATCATACAAATTAATCTCAAATTTCTAAAAATAATATAAGTAAGAAATTAAATTATTTATTTAATATTCTTAAAGATTAAAAAGTCAATTTATCAAACTTTTTTATTTAAATACTAATTTATACGAGTTTGGGGTTTCATTCTATTTTCGCAAAGCAAGGGACGAAATGTGATTCTTCAAACTAGAGGGGCCAAAATGTAGATATGAAAGAACTCAGGGGTGGTAAATACTAAATACGTAAATGAAATTTGTACTATTGTTTTGATCTTTTCTCTTTTATTATTCTCGCTGTCATTTTCTTTTTCCCGTGTCACTCAGATTTCCCTTCCTTTTTGGAATCTCCTTCCATGTTGTCACCAATAAGAAAAATAAATAAAATATTTTTAAATTCAAATGGCTCTCACTCCCACGAAGCTTCGCCACCCTCCGGAATTGAATGGTAGGTACTTTGAAAATTAAGAAAAAGCAAAATTTAATTTAATAAATTACCATAATATTCCATTCCCAAAAACTTTATTTCCGTTTTTAGGCCGTGAGTCAAATTTGATTTAATTTGTTTTTTCCCCTTTCTGTTAACGATTTATTTATCGGAAGTGTTTGGAACGGTGTAGAATTGAAGGAAGTAATTGGTATCCAGAGGAAGAGAAAGAAGAGGAAAGAGGATAAGTTATTATTTTGCAGCATGAAGCAGCAGCTACCTGGCGTTGATGCTAAATTGCAGAAGATTGCAGATTCTAACATGGATGAAGCACCCGCTAGAAGACGTGCCCGTGAAGCCTTCAAAGATATTCAGCTTAATATTGACCATATACTCTTCAAGGTACCCCCTATCTTTTGTTTTCTTATGAATCCAATCATTTCTTTGTTAAAAAAAATTTGTTTCTTGTTAGGTATTTGTAATAAATCTTGTGTGTATGTGTGTTTATTTTTATTGAGAGGGTATTAATTGGGGGTGGCACAGGAGTAGTTGGGATCTGGTTCAATTTGACAGTTTTGGTTGAGGTGGATATAAAAACATTGACTTTGTGATTGGTACTAGTAACAGTATCATGTGGCAGTTTGGCCACTCCATTAATGGTTTAAAGTGTGAGAAGGAATTAGCCAAGGTCTAACTTTTTTAGGTATTTAAGAGAAACTGTGGCGTCCCCTATAATGAACTTGTGATGATTAAGACAGTGGAAGTACTAGGTAGTTAGATATTCATTCATATACATATAAATATATGTAACTCTAATGGAGCTCTAGTATTTTGGCCTGCTTATTTTTTTCGTTACTCTTTTTGTCATTTACATAATCTTGGCTTTTGGTATGAACATCTTTGTGAAGTGATCACCTCATCCAAAGTGCCATGTCATGCGAAAGTTAGTTAAATTTTACTTCTAATTGCGCTAAAGGCCCTTGTTAAGGTGTTAAATGTAGAATATATATATTTTTGTTTTGAAAGCCTAAAAGTTTTGAGTTTATTTATTGTATGAATTTTTTTTAGAAAATCTTTTTAAACTAGTTATCAAAACCATAATCTAATTCCTTTATTTTCTATTTTGCAGACTCCATGTGATGGACTAAAAATGAAAGAGGTGAGAAAAACGGCTTTATACAATTCATTGCTTGTTGTCTTTATCATGTTTAGTTGTTGTCATCCGATGATTGATGGTTATCTGATATGCAATGTAACAGTCATACGAGGTGAATTCAAGGGGCATTGAAATATTCTGTAAGAGTTGGCTTCCTGAGGCATCCAAGCCAAAAGCAACAGTGTTTTTCTGTGATGGATATGGAGACATCTGCACTTTTTTCTTTGAAGGCATGTTCCTGGTATTAGTAACATGTATCTGCAATTAACTAGAGCATTAATGTTGTGAATTAGCAACTCAAACGTGTCATGGGATTATTTTCAGGCATAGCTAGGAAGATAGCATTAGCTGGATACGGGGTCTTTGCTATGGATTATCCTGGATTTGGCCTTTCACAAGGCCTCCATGGCTATATCCCTAGTTTTGATGGTCTTGTTGATGATGTCATTGAACATTACTCCAAAATCAAAGGTAATTAAATTCTCACCATCTGCTCTGTCTCGAATTTCAGTCGGTGTTAATTTTGCTGTCATAATAAATCTGTTGAGATGGCATTAGTTTCTTCTCAGAAAGTAGATCAAATATGATATCATTGTCTCCTGGTTGGTGGTTTTTGTACTTTAGATAGAGTAAAGTGATTAGAATGGCATAATGCTTACTTCTGTTCTATTATTATAAATTAGTCTGTATGAAGTAATGCTTAATAGTAGAAAGTTCAAAGATGATATCAAAAGGAATGAGTGTCAACTAATGGTTCATTTCATGCAGCTGTCTTAGGCAATTGCATAACTAGAATTAAAGCATCAAACGTATGATGTGCATTAGGAAACTATGATGTGCAGCAACCCCAAGGGTTACATTAACATTGCAGAGTTGAGAAAGGCCGCAGAAACTCACAAGGACAACTTATCAGCACTTATGGTAAAATTTGCTTCCTATATATTGATACTTGTATATTCCAGTTATATAAGCAAATTGACATTATTGTCAAACTTTGAGCCTTTTTTATACTAAGTTTGGTTATGATTTGATTGTAGGTAACGTATCCCTCAACCTATGAATGTACCTACGGGCTTAGATTATTCCTGCGAGGCTGCGACCACTTTGAGCCTTTTCTTACTTTTCATGAGATATACTTCAGTTCTATGAATGTACCTACGGGCTAGATTATACTTCAGTTCTATTTTCTTTTAAAGGAAAATGGATGATTGTAGGCTCAATGTCAACAATGATGAATTCTGTCTTAAATATTACAACCAGAGTGCATATAAGCTGTTATCCAAAGACTTTGCGAATCCTTGCAGCATAGACCAATATGCTATGATATGTGCACGACAGTGATGCAATATTAGAATATTTCTAAAAAAGTCTTGCCTCTTCCTCCTCCCTCAAGTGAATAATAATTGTGTTACTTTATTTTATGATTGATGTTGTATTCTGTAGTTTTATATGATTATTTGTATGAAGTATATTGTATTATATAACTTAAGATAGATCAATTATTTGTATGATTATTTTTTATCTCTCTCATTGTGTATCACTTTTACATTATCTTATTAAAAACTTACTTATAATTCTGGATAAAACTAAAAATCATCAGTTTTATTTATCTTATTTTTTTAAATTTTTTTTATGATGAACTCATCTTTTTTAAAGTAAAAAAATAAACTGTATAATATATATTTTACAACTATAAGTACAAAATTATTTGAAATTTAGATAATAATGATCTATTCACTAATTACACTATGTCCCGTAAATGGTTAAAGACCGAAGTAAAATTTTACTCTTAAAATTTTAAATTTATCTTCTTCATTTTTAAATAAAATTTTAAATTTTAATATTTTTAAAACTAATATATTTACATTTTTGCAATCGAGAAACAATCTTTCTTGATAGGCACCGAATCAAAGAGAGAAGCAAAAATTATTGAAAACCAAAAAAGAGAGATGAGCTCGTGTTTAGCTCTTATCACGCAGTAAAATGGCTCTTGCTATACATATTTGGACTAGAAAAAGTTAAAAGAAAAGAAGCAAAAGAAAGAATATAAAAAATGCTCCCATATCAATTCCACGTCGGATTCTCCTCCCTCCATACAAAAATGGAATATTATAAAGGAAAAATAATTAAATGATAGACAGAAGAGTGCGATTCACGGGAGCATTATCAACCTTTATAAGAAACAAAAGTGTGATTCAAACTAACACTATAAAATAAAACCAATATTTTTTATAGTTTGCTCTTAAACAGAATCCTTGTGCGGTGTCCCTCAATAGAACCAGCACCTTCTGTCCTATGCGGTGCCCCTGCTTGGTTGGAAGACTTGACTGCACTACTATGAACATTGTACCTTTTGTATACCTTATCCCGGTTCTCTGACCATCAAGTCTCTGCTTGACGCAGTCCGAATCTTTCCTTGCCGAAAGTCAATTTAATTCACCACCACATCGATTACATATAGAATATGATGAATTAAAACAGCACTGATAATAATCAAGGAGATGCAAACACCTAGGATGTGTATTATATTTATTTTAGTGTTTTAAAAGTAACAATATAGTACTCACCTAAAAAATAACTTTTAGAAGTTCCATAAAAAGAATGATGTTAGGATAGAGATGTTGAAAATGTGAGCATAGATGGTTTTCAGAAGGAATGCCAGTTTCTTTTTTAAATGGTAAAAAGTAAAAACCAACTCCAAATGACATGAACATGAAAGATGAATGTTAGTAAGGGCAACTGGGAGAATTAAAAATGTTGGTAAGAGTAGTTTTCTTGACCAAATACTTCATATAGGACCAAAGATATTAGCCTAGTTTAAGATAAATCCAACAAGACACACCAAAGGATATAGCATTAAAAGCAATTGCCCTAAAGATCATGGTTCAATCCATTCTGCGTTATTGCTGTTAGTAGGCAGTCCTGCATTCTTTGATCTTAAAGCCATCTGAAAACTTAGAATCTGAAAACTCAGAATCCAATTTCACAACACAAACTCATTTTAGATTCATAAAAATTAACCAGAAAGAAAGATGAAAGTGAAAAGGCAGTGGCTTATACATATTTGGAATGTAGTGATATCCTGTTGTTGCAAGGCTATTGCTAATTTCAGATCAGAACTGTCACACAATTACAGGTAAGATCAAAATTAACCATATCATATTGAATAATTTTAATTGAAATTACAACAGGATTTAAAAAGGAAAGGGGGAAGGGAGAAAATGTTTACAATGAATTCTATGGGAGTCAATTTTTGGAACCTAATGTATGGTCTAATGCTCAAGTTAAATCTCGCATTTCACATGGCCTTTGTAAATAAATCTACATGAAATATTCCTAACTAGCATCTTAAACCAGAAATAAAGGATTCCATAACCTTAAACCAAAATACTATACCATATTACACCACTTCATTGCTACTGTACGAAGCATTCTCATCATATACCTACAATATAAGCAATATAATATCAATAGTACTAGCTAATAGGCAGCAATTAAGACTTTGTCTTAACTCATTGGTAAAAATACTTACTAGTGAGTCATCTTCAATGTTCATGTGATCATCCAAGTCATTATCAAATGACATTCATATCATATCATATGGTTATGGACTTGCAATAAAGGCAAGAAAAAAGGAATAGCAAAGTGCAAAAAGCCAAGAAGGGGGTTAAAATGGACATGAGGCCATAATTATACAAAGAAAAATTATTATTTTGTATGGAATCACATTCACACATCTGCACAAGAATTTAATTATAACTTTACTGGAAACAAATTTATATAGACATGAAATCATTATTGTTATAAAGGTAAAATTCTTTGATTCAGTCATCTACTTTGCTAGTTGAGGTTTTGACGTTGAAAAGGGAATGGTTCAACAAGGATTTGATCCC
>NW_026264809.1:0-5645 GCF_000817695.3 Arachis duranensis
ATATATATATATATATAACAAAAAGAAATTTCCAAAACCTAATTAAAAGAAACATCCAAAACTATTTAAAAAGAACATACAAAACCCAACAAAAAATCCAAAATCATTGAAAAAGAACATCTGGATCTGCGAGAAGCTGCGGCTGGAGGAGGTATGGAATAAATCTCCAAAATCTAACAAAAAAAAAACAGTCAAAATCATTGAAAAAGAACATCCAAAATCTAACAAAAAGAAACGTTTAAAACCTAACGAAATGAAACATCTAAAACCTGATAAAAAATATTCAAAACCTAACCAAAAAGAAATCCAACTTAAGGGAAAAAAATAACAAAAAGATCATCCAGAAACATAAGAAAAAGATGACGATGTCGACCATTGCTAATGGCGACGCTTTGAAGAAAGCGACTACAGTGACGTTTTTCCGGCACGATGTGGCAGACGAGTCGTAGTGGACAACACAGAAGTGTTGCCGTTTGGGGAGAAGTTGTGAGAGAGGGAAGGGGAGGGTGAGGATTTAAATTGTTCTTTTTTAACGTAAGGGAGAGAGTGAAAATGAGTCGAGGTAATAGTGGTTGTGCTTGCTGGTATGCTAGTTGATTTACCTAGCATGATTGTTTTGTTAAACATCTTATTATCTGCCTAAAGAGATGAAAGGAAGAGGAAAAAAAGGGGGGGGAGGGGGTGTTCTTTTAATCTTTAGCATATTAGCTCACTCTTATGGTATGAACATATTATTAGTTTATTACTACTCAAACTTCATTTAGTTGAAGAATAACTTTTAATGGATGCATTTGCAATATGATATATGATAGGTTGCATAGGTGGCTGTGATCAGATTCTTGCGGAGTTGACAGAAATATGTGGCACTGGCTCTCGCACAGGTTTGTATGCACATCTATGTTGTTACTAGAAATACTTTTACAAATAGAGATGGATAGTAGTCAGTTAAATTGAACAGTACATGACAGTATTTAGTGCAATAATCTCTTGTAGGAGAACCTATGTGTTTATTCAAGCCATATTTTTTAAAATTTATTTGATGGATATTTGTACTCCCTTTTACATAGGTTGTTATGTTTTAATTCCCCCCCTTTTTCGTGTTTCTAGGCATTTTTCCGTCGCAAGTCGGTTTCAGAATAATGAGAATATAATACCACTTCATGAATAAACCTTGGAATCCTCTGATTGTACCTTCACTTGTTTTGTAGGAAGAGCTCGTGGACCAGCTGCACAAACCAACAATGCCCGCCAAAGTAGCACAAGACAGGTTGTTTGTATGAACTGCCAAGAAACAGGACATTCTTCTAATGATTGTCCTTCACAAAGGAATGCCCGGCATCGTGGAACAAACCAACAAAACGGTAACCTTTCTGGAATTTCAAAAATTCCATATCATTTGAGAGTTTCTAGAGAAACACATGTATTTCTTGGATACTTTAGTACTCCCGGTGATAGAACAAGTTGGGATGACAATCATGAAGATGGTGATTGTGTAGTTTGTGACACAAATGTCAATAGTGAGGAATTCGTTATAATCTGGTTTGAATTAAATCTCTAGTACTTAACATGTGATCCAACTTGAAAAGCCCAATCATACAATGACCTTTAGGGTGTCTTAGGATCATAGTTTTCAAGTTGACTGATAAACACCGTAATCATCATTTGTTGTTGTTGTCATGCTGCTGTTAAAATTGAAATGTAGTGCAATGAATTTTTATAAGATTCACATAATGCAGGGGAAGCCACTGTTTCATGCAGTTCCTGTGGGATGCCATGTGTTTTGAGAACTGCAAATACCGAAAATAACAGGGGAAGAAAGTTCTACAAATGTCAATCACAGGACTGTAACTTTTTTGCGTATGTAAACTAGTGATCTTTCATATTACCCTTTTTTTCTTGGTTTAGGCATTCTTGTGATTAACTATTTTAATATGTAGAAAAATATATTTGATAATATAGTCATCATATCTTACCATCACATGTCACACCTGAAAATTCTTTTACTACATGTTTAACCTGGCCATCTTTTTCCACTTGTTTGCTTTTCATCCACAAATAGCATTATTCAACATCAATACAATTGAATTCATTATAAACACTATGTAATTGGAGAATCTAGTTTTTGACCAGGCATTGTCTCTATCAATTATATCAGAACGAGTTTATAGATTATTTGCTTGTTTTGCATTAACCTATTTGTTTATGCAAGTTTTATAACCTTGATTGCAGGTGGGAGGATAGCCTCAACACTGGCACTGGAGGAAGAAATTTTACACGTTCGAGTAGTATTCCACAAGCCAACCGTGGGAGAAATGGTGGCCGTGGATCTCGTGGTAGAGGTAGACACAATGGATCTCATGCTGCTAACACGACTTTTGTGTCAGCCACTGGTGACCCTGTTAGTGGCAGAAGATGCTTTGTGTGTGGTGATCCATCTCACTTTGCTAATGTGTGCCCTAACCGTGGTGGCTAAAGCGTGTGCTCAATGATTCAAATCAGCAATATGGAAGGAAAACTAGGTTTGGTATCCATAACCTTTCTGTTTTGCATGAGTTTGGTTAAGCGATAGTAAGGTAGTTATGTCATATATTTAAGTATGTAATACCAACAATTATTACTTATACAGGTCCAAAAATGCCGTTATTAACTGTCATTTTTTTTCCCACTATTTATTTGGCAAGACGAAGAGTTTGTGGGAGTGGGGCATCAATATGATCCTTGAAATCAGCTTGGTTCTCTGGAAATTAAAAAACATTTCTAGCAGAAAATATTAAAAGACATTAGAATTAACTTGAAATGAGTTTTAACCTTCTGAAAATTACAATGATGTTACAAATCTATCGAGCATCAAATTGGTGTACCAACAATTACTTTTAAGACTAAATTAATTTCCCCTAAATTAATGTTGCAATTTTTTTGCTAATAAAACCGATGTCCCACAACTCAGTTATACTATTATTATTTTGGTCATAAAGGAGCTTATGCCTGAGTATCTGCTTATGCAAAACAAATAAATCGTTAAAGAATTAGTTTCAATTGGATTTTATTTGGGTATTGCATAAGATGGATGTCTATTATTTGAACATTAATTTCCTACCTTTGCCCTTAACCTTGACCTTCCCCACATTATATTATCATGATCAAATTATTTAAGCAATAAAATTAAAATATGAAGTAGATGTCGCTATCCTAGGGCAAAAAAATGGTTTGATTTGTACACTTGTAGCTTTTATAATAATGCATTGATATTTTTACTCTTTTATTTATTTATTTTGCACAACATAATTGCACAGATCCCGTAGATGCATGCATTGGCTTAATCTGTTACTGATTTTTCGTGGGTAGGCTACTTTAAGCTTTTGTCGAGGCTCAATGTATGCTGCTCTCACTGCTCATTTTTTTGTATAGGGGGTGAGATTTCACATTCACAACAGTGACATTAATTATAAAGCTATACAGTAGTATTATAATAGATTATATCATTGTTCCATTTGCATCAACAGGTTCTGTGTGTCTTTAATGGTTTGACTCAAATAGACAATCATTTTCAACTTCATAAAACACAATCACCGTATGTTAAGTCTTAGCACATGGCGGGTTTTGGTTGTAACGAAACAAGCCATTTTGTAAACCTGCAGGATCATGTGCGAGGCTGATATTGAAACAATTGTTTGACTGAACATAACGCGGGGGTGATCATTCATAATACTCAGTACGGATAACCCTACATTATGTCTTAATTTTCTCCGTCAATATATCAAGATGTCGAGAAATTCTCTCTTTGGTGAATTAGATATTGATATATTCTTTGGAAATTGGGTCTAATTAAACTAATTCTATTATACTTCAGCAGGTTCTGATCCGTTGAATTATTCTGTACATAATCGAATATTTTAAGCCTTTTCACTTTTTGTTCTGAATAAGCTAGTTCCGATTAAGCTAGTTATTTTGACGAATTTGACTCTCTTTAACTTTGAAGTTCTAACGAATCTTTGATTGCATTCTTTTTTGTGTCATATTTGATTGCATATATTTTATCATGATAGGCATAATCGCCCTCAAAATTGGAAATAAATAATTAGTTTTTTTTACACAATAAAAATTAGAAGGAAATAAATAATTAGTTTTTTTTACACAATAAAAATTAGAAGGAAAAAAAGAATGTGCTAGATTAGCTCAAAATGAAAATGGTTACGCATGTATTGTTTCCATGTTTATATAGATACCATAGGCTGGTATGCTTTAAGTTATGTACTTTTCTAGAAAAATCATTGGGAGTCTTAACCCATCTTCTTAATTTTAAATAAAAAATTTTGAATTTTTTTTTATCTTTTTGATGTTTTTAAAAGATAATATATATTTGAATTTTTTTTTTTTACTTTTTTAAGTATGAGTATTGTTACGGTGGGTAACCGGAGATTAAAATAGATGGATGGCGCTAGGTGGCCCAAATGTATGAAGGAGGAGGACTCCGGGTGGATCAACAACTCGGGAGACTTCGTCCGACTTGTTCGAGTGAGGTGAATGGGGGGGTGGTACCTGCAAAGACACTCCGATGCCTAAGTTAGCAAGAGTGTGAGCAGGTCTAGAGAGTATTGGACTTAGAGATACTTGAGGGGTGTCAGTGTATTTATAGTGGGGAGCCAATAACCACCGTTGGAGTAGTGCCGTATCTTTAGGGTATTAACCGTCCCCATTATCTTGGGGAGGTTACGATATGGCTTTATGAAGCGGTTAGAGAGATTTTAGGGGCGGTTACTCATTTGAATGAGTACTTATCTGCCAGCTAACCTCACATCCGACTTCTTCAGACCAAGTCGTGGTTGATACCGACTTCT
Source organism: Arachis duranensis (assembly GCF_000817695.3). Lineage (NCBI taxonomy): Eukaryota > Viridiplantae > Streptophyta > Magnoliopsida > Fabales > Fabaceae > Arachis > Arachis duranensis. The sequence continues at coordinate 4,839 of NW_026264809.1, forward strand.
TACGTGGAGGTCAGTACTTGTCTGTTGGGGAAGCATTAAGGGCTTTGGTAACGGTGCAATCTCATTAATGACTGCTCCGTTTTTACCATTATGCCCCTTAGTGTATTTATAAATACTTTCCCTCTTTTTTCATTTTTCCGTTTCTGCAATCTTTCAAACTTCTTCTTTCCTTGCTCGTGCTGTATTCTTGTGTTCGAAGATTTCTGTTCTCTCCAACCTTCATTTCTCGGATAAAGGTTAGTTTTTGTTTCTTTCATGTCATGCCTTGTGTTTGCATGCTTTGTTTTGTGGGTGGATAGGTTGGTCTGTAGATTTTGGCTTCGTATCCCTCTCTTTTAGGGATTGATTTTCTTTTTCTTTTTCCCTTTTTGTAGGTTTCTGTCATCTTTTATATAAACAAAAAATGGCTTCTGTAGACGTTCTTTCTCAGTGGGTTGATGTTACGGTCCTTGGGGAGGAACCGTTGGTCGATGCTGAGTTTATCACTCATCTTCGTACTCATCACAGGCTCTGTACTTCGGAGGAGGACGAGCCAAAATATGAACTGATAATCCCGGGTCCGGAAGACCGGGTTTGTTTTGGGAGAGTTAATGAGGCGACCCCTCATTTTTTCTTTATGTATGAATGTATGATCACCCGCTTGGGTGTTTTTCTTCCTTTTTCAGATTTTGAAATATCTGTTTTGCACCACTGTCGAGTTCCCCCTACCCAACTTCACCCCAATTCTTGGGGTTTTTTGAAAATTTATCAGTTTGTTAGTCACGCTTTGGACTTTCCGACCTCTTTGAGGATTTTCTTCTTTCTTTT
>NW_026264809.1:9611-10316 GCF_000817695.3 Arachis duranensis
GGTCGTAGCCTTCGTGAGGCTATCACTAAGGAGTAGGCAAACTTTTCTAGTTTGTGGTACCTTAGTTCAGGGCCTTGCAGGACCTTATTGATGAAGTAGACCGGGTGTTGTCCGACCTCGTCTTCTCTTATCAGGGCCGATGAGACTGCCCTGTTTGCTACGGATAGGTATAGGACGAGGTCTTTTTCCGGTGTTGGTCGGGTTAAGATAGGAGGTTGGCTTAAGAATTTTTTGAACTCTTGGAACGCCTCCTCGCATTCCAGAGTCCATTCGAATTGGCATCCCTTCCTTAATAAGGAAAATAGTGGAAGGGATTTTAATGCCGATCCTGCCAAAAATCTGGAAAGGGCTGCAAGTCGGCCATTGAGTTGTTGAACCTCTCTCAAACAAGTCGGGCTTTTCATTTCTAGGATGGCTCTGCATTTATCGGGATTGGCCTCAATCCCTCTTTGTGTTAGCATGAATCCTAGAAATTTTCCTGCTTCGACCGCGAAGGCGCATTTTGCGGGATTTAGTCTCATCCCACGCAACCTTATAGTGTTGAATACTTGTGAGAGGTCGGATAAGAGGTCGACTTCTTGCTTGGTTTTTACTAACATGTCGTCGACGTATACTTCCATTAGACTCCCTAGATGGGGAGAAAACACCTTATTCATCAGCCTTTGATACGTGGCTCCTGCATTCTTTAGTCCGAATGGCATGACC
>NW_026264810.1:0-600 GCF_000817695.3 Arachis duranensis
TGAGACTTTCCGGATCCTCATAAATGCCGCCATCTATCTAGCTTATACCATAAAGATTCTGTTGGGGAATCTAAGAGATACACATTCAAGCTCTGTTGCATGTAGAACGTAAGTGGTTGTCAATCACGCGCGTTCATAAGTGAGAATGATAATGAGGGTAATCTGACTCATAACATTCATCATGTTCTTGGGTACGAATGAATATCTTGGAATAAGAATAAGGGAGATTTGAATAAAAGACAATAGAATTTCATTAATACTTGAGGTACAGCAGAGCTCCACACCCTTAATCTATGGTGTGCAGAAACTCCACTGTTGAAAATACATAAGTGGAAGGTTCAGGCATGGCCGAATGGCCAGCCCCCAAAACGTGATCACAGGATTCAAAATACAATCCAGGATCTGGTCAAAGACATGTAAAACAATAGATAAATGTTCTATTTATAATTAACTAGCTCCTAGGGTTTACATGAGTAAGTAATTGATGCATAAATCCACTTCCGGGGCCCACTTGGTGTATGCTTGGGCTGAGCTTGATCAATTCACGAGTAGAGGCATTTCTTGGCGTCAAACTCCAGGTTATGACGTGTTTTGGGCGTT
>NW_026264810.1:7633-8529 GCF_000817695.3 Arachis duranensis
AAGATCATGATGAACATCAAGAACATAATTTTGAAAAATTTTTGATGCAAAGAAAACATGCAAGACACCAAACTTAGAAATTTTTAATGCATGGAAAATATGAATGCAAAAATGCACATGAAAAACAACAAACAATACAAAACAATAAATCATCAAGATCAAACAAGAAGACTTACCAAGAACAACTTGAAGATCATGAAGAACACTATGAATGCATGAGATTTTCGAAAAATGCAAGAAAAATTTTAAAAGCATGCAATTGACACCAAACTTAAAAATTAACACAAGACTCAAACAAGAAACACAAAATATTTTTGATTTTTATGATTTTCTAATTTTTTTGTATTTTCATTAATTTTTTCGAAAAACATGTTTGGAAAAACGAAAAATAAAAAGAAAAATTTTTGAAAAAGATTTTTTGAAAAGAAAATTACCTAATCTGAGCAACAAGATGAACCGTCAGTTGTCCATACTCGAACAATCCCCGGCAACGGCGCCAAAAACTTGGTGGTGTTGCCGGATCAACTTGGTGCTGTGGTTGCACGTAATTATAATTCAAACATTCCCCGGCAACGGCGCCAAAAACTTGGTGGACGAAATTGTGATCACTTGTTCTTTGTTTATAAAGGATGTTTACTCTTAGGGCACTGTTTATTTTCTTCACAATCTCGTTCAACTAACCAGCAAGTGTACTAGGTCGTCCAAGTAATAACCTTACGTGAGTAAGGGTCGAATCCACAGAGATTGTTGGTATGAAGCAAGCTATGGTCACCTTGCAAATCTCAGTCAGGCAGATTAAAATAGTTTATGGGTTTTTCGAAAATAGAAATAAAGGGTAGAAATAAAAGGGATAGAAAACTTATGCAGATTCATTGGTAGGAATTTCAGATAAGCGG
>NW_026264810.1:9410-10311 GCF_000817695.3 Arachis duranensis
TGACGTTTTTCTGGCGTTTAACTCCAGACAGCAGCATGAACTTGGCGTTCAACGCCAAGTTACGTCGTCATTCTTCGAATAAAGTATGGACTATTATATATTGCTGGAAAGCCCTGGATGTCTACTTTCCAACGCCGTTAAGAGCGCGCCAATTGGAGTTCTGTAGCTCCAGAAAATCCATTTCGAGTGCAGGGAGGTCAGATTCCAACAGCATCAGCAGTCCTTTTGTCAGCCTTCTTCAGAGTTTTGCTCAAATCCCTCAATTTCAGTCAGAATTTACCTGAAATCACAGAAAAACACACAAACTCATAGTAAAGTCCAGAAATGTGAATTTAACATAAAAACTAATGAAAACATCCCTAAAAGTAGTTTAAACTTACTAAAAACTATATAAAAACAATGCCAAAAAGCGTATAAATTATCCGCTCATCACTCTGTATGTTCATTGGGATACCGATGAGGGATTCAAGAATTGATGACTCAGAAATACAGCTAACAGGACATCGGCCAGGTCATCTAAGTATTCTGGCGTCAGCGACCTTCACGAAGACTAAGGTCGGGCTGGTATGTAGCTTCTCTAATTTTGTTATTTAGTTATATTCTTTGACATATCATTAGCAGGCATCCTAATATATTGTTTCAATGCAACATGTGTAGTCGAAGTTGTTAGATCGCGATGCAACATTGGTGGAGACCTTCAAGTACATCCACACTTTGAGTATAGTTATCATCCTAATCATAATAACGTGTGTGGTGCACAAAATTGTGATCAATACTTTTCACAACTCAAATAATCCCCGGTAATGAATCCAAAAACTTAGTGCTCAATACCATGGCATAAACACAACTTCGCACAACTAACCAGCAAGTGTACTGGGTCGTCCAAGTAATAAACCTTACG
>NW_026264811.1:0-745 GCF_000817695.3 Arachis duranensis
TTCCACATATATAATACATAATAATGGAGGAAAGCCAAAGGCAATCCTAGGACTTCCTCCGAATAATATCAAAGCTTATAAACAAGCTAAATCATATAAGGGCATCTGACTAAAGATTCTTCAGTCTAACTAATACTTCCCTTTCCAATTCCTTCAGACCTCCCCAACCACCAGCAGGAGTATAATATAGCAAACACAGTTATATCAAACAAAGAATATACAAATAGGAGCAGTTAAGACATTTAGACAAATAGCAATTAATATGCAGTCAAATAGGCAATCTCAAATAATTCACATAGTATGCATATGATGAATGCCTGTTCCTAGTGGCCGATGATATCATCTTGTCGGTTATATAGCCAACCCGACAAGTCCTGGTCGCTAACCGTTGGACTGTCCCTCTGTCGTGCATCCCCAAACTCGAGTTATACTCGTTATAAACTTGATCATAAACATGATCCATATACATCACCCTCACTGGTGAATATTTACGGGGGTTCGAGCTCATCCGGGCCTTTCACAGTGCCCGGCCACACTTACAACATAGGGTCAACAGAGTCTCAAGCCTCAACCTGGAGCACGTGGTGGCTAGCCACTGCTACTACCCAAGGAAACTCGTACCTCAGATAGTGGAAGTGCAAATCACAATTATCAATAATTCAGCATCAACATGCGTGAATTCTCATCCATGGATCAACATCCATACTAGCCATTCCGGCTCACGGTTCAATCCAGAACCAGCCAA
>NW_026264811.1:9807-10308 GCF_000817695.3 Arachis duranensis
ACATCAAGCCTCCTCAACTCACACATTGACACATTACCACAATTTACAAAATCACTATCTCATCATTTTAGCCCACTTCACCCAAGTGGCTCAAACTCAAACACATTGACATATTCTATACTCTTCCTCATGCCAATTCTCAACAACACCAATTCTAATAAATCATCATTGTACACAATCAATATCATACTCACCATCAACATGGTCCAACCCATAATTCAACCATAACCAATAATCAAGCATATATTACAACATGCATATTTCTCACACATCATACCACCAAGGCATCAATAATCATCATCACATATATGACCCCATCATATATCTCAATCATTCAATAACATCAACCATTCAATGCCTATCTTAGGGCCTCTAGCCTAAGTATTTCCTACCACATTACATATTAGATACGGGAAACCAAAACCATACCTTAGCCGAATTTCCCAAGCTCCACCGGAGCACTTCTAAACCACTTATCCACAAGCTCTCAAGGCCTCAACA
>NW_026264812.1:0-1305 GCF_000817695.3 Arachis duranensis
GCCATTGACAACGGTGACACCCTACATAGAGCTTGCCATGGAAGGGACCTGCGTGTGAGAAGAGGATTCCAAGGAAGAGTTAAAGTCAGAGGACAAAGCATCTCCAAAACTCCAACATATTTTCCAGTGCTGCAAATCAAAGTAACATTGTTCCCTCTTTTATCAATTCCAGTAATTCCACTTTTAATCCAAATTAATCCTTGTTGACATCCTAACTAAGACTAATAAAATAAATATTGATTGCTTCAAACCAATAATCTTTGTGGATTCGACCCTTACTCACGTAAGGTATTACTTGGACGACCCAGTACACTTGCTGGTCAGTTGAACGGAGTTGTGAGCTTCTCTAATCAGTTAGTTAAATTAGTTCTCCTTGGCACATGCCAAGGAACCATTAATTAAAGATCACAATTTCGTCCACCAATTAGCCGTGTGGTAGCTGTGCCTGGTATTTTTCATCCGAGGTGAGAGATCTGACAGTTGATTAGCCGTATAAAGACCGTACTTGGACCATTTTCACTGAGAGGACATATGGTATCCATTGACAACGGTGATCCACCAACATACAGCTTGCCATGGAAGGGAGCACGCATGATTGGATGAAGATAATAGGAAAGCAGAGGTTCCGAAGCAATAAAGCATCTCCAAACGCTTATCTGAAATTCCCACCAATGAATTACATAAGTATCTTTATTTTAATTTACGTTCTATTTATCTTTCAATTATCAAAACTCATAACCAATTAAATCCGCCTGACTAAGATTTACAGTATGACCATAGCTTGCTTCAAGCCAGCAATCTCCGTGGGATCGACCCTTACTCGCCTAAGGTTTTATTACTTGGACAACCCAGTGCACTTGCTGGTTAGTTGTACCAGAGTTGTAAAAAGTGTGATCACAATTCCGTGCACCAAGTTTTTGGCGCCGTTGCCGGGGATTGTTCGAGTTTGGACAACTGACGGTTCATCTTGTTGCTTAGATTAGGTAACCTTCTTTCTTGTTTCAACCTTTATTTTCTTTTCAAAAAGTTTTTGAATAAAAAAATTTAATAAAATCAAAAAACCAAAAAACTTTTGTGTTTCTTGTTTGAGTCTTGTGTCAAATTTTAAGTTTGGTATCAACTGCAATTTTTTTAATTTAATTTTCCTAAAATTTTCGAAAATTCATGCATTGTGTTCTTCTTTGATCTTCAAGTTTTTCTTGATGATTTTCCTTGTTTGATCTTTAATTTTTCTTGTTTTGTGTCTTTTCTTGTTTTTCTTGTGCTTTTTCAAAACATTAGTTTTCAAAAATTTATTTTATCCAT
>NW_026264812.1:9602-10306 GCF_000817695.3 Arachis duranensis
TCCTCGTTCTACATCTATGAGTGCTCTAGCTGTGGCTAAGAAGGGTCTTCCCAGAATGATGGGGTAAATAGAATTTTCATCCATTTCCAAAACGACAAAATCTGTGGGAAGATAGTAGCTCCCAACCTTTACCAGCACATTTTCAACTACTCCTACTGCTTGTTTTTGGGTTTTGTCAGCCAATCTGATAATTACATCAGTAGGAGTTAGTTCATTGATTTAGAGCTTCTTTGTGAGAGAGAGAGGCATTAAGTTCATGCTTGCTCCCAAGTCACAAAGCCCTTTGTCAATCATTGTTTCTCCTATGGCACAAGGAATGTGGAAGCTTCCTGGATCCTGTTTCTTTGTGGGTGGTCCTGGTTGAATGAGAGCACTACAATCTCTGTTCATCTTGATTGTTTGTCTACCCTTCAATGGACTTTTTCTGGCTAGTAGCTCCTTTATATACTTAATGTAGAAGGGCATCTGTTGGAGGGCTTTAATGAATGGTATATTTACATCTAAAGATGCAAACATATCAAGAAATCTTGAGTACATTCTCCCTGCTACACCACCTTTAAACCTGTGGGGAAAAGGTGCATATGGGTTCAATACCTCATTTTTCTTTAGCTCTTCCTTGGATATGAGTGGAGTTGCATAGCTTCCTTCCTCTTGACTTTCCCTTTGGTTGTTTTGGAAGTGTTCTACTCCATTCATACTCCCCT
>NW_026264813.1:0-854 GCF_000817695.3 Arachis duranensis
AAACACAAGCATCGGGCAGGTCGGCCAGGTCTTTCCTTGTTGTTCTGTTTCCGCCACGAGAAAGACGCACAGAAGAGGTATACCCAGCATGCGAAGGATCCATAGTGTGCCTGTTGTCTTGGTAAGGAACTTTATGAGATTTCCCCTATTGTATTGAATCAACAAAAAAAAACTGGTAAGTGTTTTCTAAGAATATAACATCTCCGAAATCTTTAACATTCCCTATCCTTAATTACTTCCTAATTCTCTAAGGTAGTATTTGGTAGAGAGATAGAGATTGAAAAACTGAGATTGAGAGACTGAAATAAATCTCAGTATTCTATTTGGTACAAAGTGGGAGATAGAAATTGAAACAAGAATGAAACTCTAATTTAATTTGTACAAAGGGTAAAATTGAAATTAATTAATTGAAATGAGGATATTTTAGGTATAAAATGTTATTAAAATTTTAGTCTCCGTCTCTAAAAATTCCAGTCTCCTGTGTCCCCACTTTTTAGAGGTACTGAAATTTTGAGGACAGAGACAGAAATTTCAGTACTAGTCTCTGAGTCAAGAAACATGATACAGGGTCTCCGTCTCTCAGTCTCTATTCCAGTACCTCAAAACAAATGCTACCTAAGCCTTCTCTCGTTCTCTCAATTCTCCTCTTCACTGTTCTTGCTTCTAATTCAAGATCCACAACCCTCTTGCCAATGTTTGATTGACCTAATTAGAGATTTAATTAGATATTGCTTGCTTTAATCCGTTAATCATCGTTAGGGGTGGCAAAACGGGATGAACCCATCGGGCTAGGATTTGGAGCCCGCCAAATTAAAAAAATTCGCCAAACCCGCACCGCCAAATTGGCGCGTTTT
>NW_026264813.1:8774-10305 GCF_000817695.3 Arachis duranensis
CCCAAGCCCCAAGCCCCAACCCCAAACCCGCCCTAAGCCCTAACCCTAAAGCTCTAAGCCTTACACCCTACACCCTACACCCTACACCTTACGCCCTAAACCCTAAGCCCTAACCCCTAGCCCCTAAACCCCCCAAATCCCTAAACCCCAAACCCTAAACCCCAAACATCTAACCCCTAAGCCCTAACCCCTAACCTCTAAACCCTAAGCCCTAACCCCTAAGCCCTAAACCCTAAGCCCTAACCCCTAATCACAAAATAAGAACATGAAACAAAATGTACTCTCTAAAATAACAGTTTTGTTAAAAATCGTGTCAATATACATCACTAAAGGAAGAGAAAATTCTTCAGAACAATTTTGATGAGTTGTGCTTAAATCTTAAGAGTGCTTATTCCCAGCCAGTGGGGGCAACACCTCCGGGTGCAGGAACGGAAGCCTGTGGAGCTGGAACTAGCTCCCAATCACCTACAGCTGCGGATACAAAAGAACTTAGGTCAAATATATTGCCATCACAGTTTCCGACAGAACTATGGTAAGGCGTACCGATTTTCTTGCATATTGAGGGAGAACGATTCAACACAACAACAATCCAGAATTATTTGACTAGAACATATTAGAAGCAAATGCGACAATTATGTTGCATCAAATTTAACAGACTAATGGGAGAACAAATACAAAGACTTGATAGACAAAAAATTTCAATAGATAAAATTGAACTTAAATCACGCATGTGACTAACAGATCCAGAGTGGAAACAATTATTCTTACCGGCGTCTGGGGCCCAGTTAGCAGGTGCAGCTGCAATGGGTTGTTGAGGAACTGGTTCAGTCCAGGATTGTAAAGCTATAACAGCCTGATAAACCACTATTTCATGGTTCATCTTGTGCTTAATTGAGTGGTTTTTATCAACTCTTTACCCATTTATTCATACTAATCGCATGTTTTACGTTTTCCTTCCGAAATTTGTGCTATGATTGAAAACATGCTTCTTTGGCTTTTATTTCCTTTTATTTAATCCTTTCTTATTACCATTAGATGCATTGATACGTGTGTTAAGTGCTTTCAGGAATTACAGGACAGGAATGGCTTAGAGGATGGAAATGAAGCATGCAAAAGTGGAAGGAATACAAAAAGTTGAAGGAACTGAAAAGCTGTCAGCCTGACCCTCTCACACTAAAACAATCATAACTTGAGCTACAGAGGTTCAAATGATGCGATTTTACTTGCATTGGAAAGCTAACGTCTGGGGCTTCGATTTGATATATAATTCGCCATAGTGGCCGTACAGAAAGGTGATGCGAACGCGCGCTCCACGCGGATGCGTCGCATCTGCGAATCTCATTCCACGCAAACGCGTGGATGACGCCTCCGCGTTACTTTGCCGCAACCTGTACGGACCAGATTTCACAATCAGCAATTTCTGGGCTGTTTCTAACCCAGTTTTCGGCCTAGAGAACACAAATTAGAGGCTATAAAGTGGGGGAATGCATCCATTCATAATTATGCTTTCATAATACACTTTTTATAGTTT
>NW_026264814.1:0-1942 GCF_000817695.3 Arachis duranensis
ATTTTAAATATTTTATCATATAAAATAAAAAATTTTAACTTGTTCAAAATATGTACTTTAAATTTTTTATATGTTTTACTATTGATGATAAAAAATATTAAAAATAAATAAAATTTATTATATTAATAACCATAAAATTTATAAACAAATTTAAACTAAATATTTTTGTAAAAAGTTAAAATATTTTATATTCTTTTTAAATAAAGAAAGCTCAACACTGTTAAGTAGAACAACATATAGCAGAAAAGAAAATAAAATGATCAACTCCTGTTATCTCTGCCATTGCTATCAACAACCAAGAGGATTAATACATGTCCACTCTTTGAAGCTCAAAAACGTCCTCCTTGAATGTCCTCAACACTTGCTTTTTTGTTGTTAAAAACTCTGGCATTCCGTTCCAACCAAATATTCCATATCACTGCAAAGAACCCAGTCAGCAACATCTTTTGCTCTTCTCTTTTCTTGTAAAAACCAGTCCAACTCTCAAATTGCCCCCTCATGGTTCCTAGGACGACCCACAGTTTACCTAAATATCTCGACCAAACGCACCACACCTACCACGTAAAGTCACACAACAGAAATAAATAGTGTACAGATTCAATCTCCTTTTCACATAAGACACAATGATTGTCATGCTGACGAATAACACCTAATCTGCTCAAGCGTTCTTTAGTATTCATCTTGTCAATTAGAACAAACCAACCAAAGAGCTCAATCCTAAAGGTACCAAAAAATTTTATATTAAGTAAGAAAATGTTATTATTATTATTATTATTATTATTTGAACTCACTAAATAATTATTACAAATTTAGATATATAATTACCATGATTATTGATGGTATTTTAGTAAAATAAACTAAAATGTATATTATTTTAATCTAAAAAAAGAAAATATGTATTTTGTAAATAGAGAAAAAGAAAGAGTGAACTACCAATCCGGCTCCTGTCCATTTTTTAGAATGACAACGCGACCCTTCACCATAAAAACGACCCACTTTGGTCCATGTCCTTTACTTCCGTGATTCAATACGGTCCTTGTGGGTGTTTTTCCGTCGATTCTGAACAGAAAATGGTGACGTGTCAAGTTCAAAAATGGACAGGAGTCTAATTGTCTCTAAATTTAAATTGGTCAGGGGTTTATTTGTCCCTATTCTTTAAATGATATTTTTAAAAAAAATTTACTCATTATTAATATTCTTTTTTTAATAAATTATTGGATATATGGTATAATAAGCACAATCCGTATGAGGCCTTGTATGGGAGGAAATGTCAATCTCCACTATGTTGGTATGAAGCTGGAGAGAAAAGCTTGTTGGGGCCGGAAATGATAGCTGAGACTACTGAACAAGTCAAAAGAGTTACGCCGATCAGAGGCGAAAGCCCTTAGAGTTTGAGGAAGGAGACCATGTTCTCCTTAAGGTTACTCCGACTACGGGAGTAGGTAGGGCAATTAAGGCAAAGAAGTTGAATCCTCGATACATTGGTCCATTTCAAATCCTGGAGAGGATTGGACCGGTGGCGTATCGGATGGCTCTACCACCTCATCTTTCGAACCTGCATGACGTGTTTCACGTGTCGCAGCTTCGGAAGTACACTCCTGATGCTAGCCATGTGTTGGAACCTAAGTCGGTTCAGTTGAGGGAAGATTTGACGCTTCCAGTGGCTCCAGTCAGAATTGATGATACTAGTATCAAACGGTTGCGTGGAAAAGAGGTTTCATTAGTCAAAGTGGCATGGAGTCGAGGCGGTGTTGAGGAACACACTTGGGAACTTGAGTCGGAGATGCGAACGGATTACCCGCATTTATTCTCAGGTAATTGCATTTGAATTTTGTGGGCAAAATTCCCAATTAGGTGGGTAGAATGTAAAACCCGGTTAATTAACGGCTAATTAACCCATAAATGAGAATTTATTCTAGAAAGCCTAAAATGTGATTTTTAT
>NW_026264814.1:4959-5735 GCF_000817695.3 Arachis duranensis
TTTTTGTTTACCCCTTTTTCTACAAAGGCTCCGAGTTATAATCAATCATTCATACTACTATATGTACTAAATTTTTATTTTAGAGGTCGTAATACCTTACCATCTCTGAATTATGACTTAAGCATAAGACTCTGTATGGTAGGGTGTTACATTATGGTATCAGAGCAGTTCGTTCCTGTAGAGCCTGGGATGGACTGATTATGCTTCTGTGCATTCTCTGTATGTGTGTTATGTGCTATTAGTATATCTGCTTGATATAATTGGCATAAACGTTCATGAGCATGCATTTGGGACTTTGAAGCACTAGACTTTCGATATTGAGACTGATCAACTTAATATCAATTGTTTGGTGTGTATAGGAACCAGATGGCACCTCGTGGACACAGTAGAGGTCGTGGGAGAGGCCGTTCTAACCATCCGGGATTGAGCGCCAACTCGAATAATTCGGTAGACCTTGTGGCGGCATTGGGGAGCATGACTGCGGCTATGCAGGCCACTGTAGAGACTCTTGGACAACAGATGAACAACCATGGCAACGACGGAAATGGAGCTCAGGGACCAATAGAGATTAGAACCAATGATGGAGGTGGAGTTCAGGGCCCGATGACGCTGGCAAACTTTTTGAAGGTTAATCCACCTAAGTTCAAGGGAACTACTAGTCCGACTGAGGCTGATACATGGTTTCAGGCTATAGGGCGAGCACTGCAAGCACAAGTGGTACCTGAAGGGCAGCGTGTCGAGTTTGCTACCTATATGCTTGTCGGTGAAGCATCGCA
>NW_026264814.1:9790-10302 GCF_000817695.3 Arachis duranensis
CCGTTTGCGGCCACGCGTTCACCGCGGAGAGCTCTACAAAACCCATACCATCAATCTTGAGGTAAGCCACACCTTGCTGTTCGAAATTCCAGCCCTTATTTTCGAGTTTCATGGGTGAAATGTTGAGATTTTGGGTTCTTTGATGTTATAGGACCCAACTCTCTTGAAGGAGAAGGTTAATCTTGTCTCCTTGGACCTTGGGTGTGGTAAGATTCTCAACCCTAGTGTAATTTTGTTGTTTTATGATGTTTGGGTTTTGAGATGTTGTGTGTGGGTATGATGGTTGTGGCTTAGGTTGTGTATGTGTGGATATTGGAGCTTGATTGGTGATTTTGAAAAGCTTGGAAAGGGCTTGGTGGTAAAAAAATCTGTTCTTGGAGGTGTTGAGGCCTTGAGAGCTTGTGGATAAGTGGTTTGGAAGTGCTCCGGGTGAGCTTGGGAAAATCGGCTAAGGTATGGTTTCGGTTTCCCGTATCTAATATGTAATGTGGTAGGAAATACTTAGGCTAAAG
>NW_026264815.1:0-530 GCF_000817695.3 Arachis duranensis
GGGGCTAACGTTGGCGCAAACGTTGGCCACCCTGGGGAGAAATTCTCATGCCAACGTTAGCCTCCAAGTTAGGGGGCTAACATTGGCGCAAACGTTGGCAGCCCTGGGAGGAATTTTCAGCTTCCAACGTTAGCCTCCAAGTTAGGGGGCTAACGTTGAGGCTAACTTTTCATCCAAAAGTTTGTGCCAACGTTTGAGGGCTAACTTCAAGTCCAACTTTTTGCTTCCTGGTTCAATTTCACTTGTTTTATTGTTCTCTCTTTGCTTCTAGCTATTCCTTCTTACTTCAACCCTTTTCCAAGCTTTCTTCACCTATCATAAATCAACCAAACACATCAAAGCTATGCTCAAAATCATGAGATGTTCATTCTATCTTAATATGCATCAATTATGGCATCAAACCTCATGAAATTGCATTAATTTACCTATGGTTGATTCAATCAAAGGAAGCATGAAAATCTACCTAAATTAGCTTGCTTAAGCCTCAAGAAAGTGCATAATTCAATTAAAAACAAAAGAAAGAGACTAGT
>NW_026264815.1:1263-2448 GCF_000817695.3 Arachis duranensis
TTTCTTTGTAGTGATGAATAAGGAGCAAGTCCACCTTTTTATTTGTCATGCTTTTTCTTTCTTCTTTCATATACTTGGTTGTTGTTGTTCCCTGTGTCCATGTTTGTTGTCTGTTGATCCCGCCAGAACCCAGCTTTATTCATCGTCTCCTCTACTCTATCTTCAAGCATCATGGCTTTGTTTGCTTCTATTTCACTTTTCTTTTTGAAGAACTCATCATATGTTGGGAATGCTGGATCCATGTTGTGCAGATGTTCTCCAATATAGTTCAGCTTGATTTGACTATTATTGTTGTAATCGGCTTGGACTTCATATCTTGCATCTTGGAGAGTTGTAAACTCATTGAGAGCCCTCATGGTCTCGGCCTGCATTTGTGCTAACTTCCCAAAGGCCTCATGAGATTGAAAGGCATGCTCTTCTTGCATCGCAATGAATTTTGACTCAAACTCATTTTGTTGGTTCATCATTTTCAGCTGCCATTCTCTTTGTTCTTGTTGATGCTTCAAGTATTGTGAATGGTACTCTTCTTGCCTTTCTTGAATTCTTGTGTATTGGTGTGACAATCTTCCAATTGCTTCTTGCATTTGAGTCATATCCATATTGCCATGAGGGAGAAAGTGCGGCTGTTCCTCCTCTTCTTGTGGTTCTTCTTCTGGTTGTGGTTCATCTTCTTCCATTGGTTCTTCTCTTTGCCTTCTTCCATGTGGTCTTCGGCCTTGATGTGCTTCGGGAGTCATTGTCATTCTTTCAATGGTTATGGGCAGACCTTGACTTATCCACCTTGGATTCTCATCTTCCAGTGGTACTTTAGCCTTCACACACAATCTCCAAATGGTACTTGGATAGTACAACCAAGACCCGGCCGAATTCTTCTCAGCAATCCGTTGGATATCTTTTGCAAGGATCTCCTGAACTTTGATCTCTCCTCCCACCATGATGCAATGCAACATCATGGCTCTCTCCCTGTTAACTTCTGAGGTATTTACTGTGCCCAGAATTGATCTTTTCATCAGCTCATACCATCCCTTTGCTTCCGGAGTGAGATTACATCTCTTCAAATACTTATATTTGTTTCTGTCATCTCCTTCCCACTCAGAGTTCTCCAGACAAATATCCCTAGCAATCTCATCATAATCCTGATCTTCATTCAATCTTTGTTGGTATCCTGGTTCACTAAAGCGGACT
>NW_026264815.1:3024-6136 GCF_000817695.3 Arachis duranensis
GTTTGCGCCAACGTTAGCCCCCTAACTTGGAGGCTAACGTTGGCATGAGACTTCTCCTCTAGGGTGTGCCAACGTTTGCGCCAATGTTAGCCCCCTAACTTTTGGGCTAACGTTGGCGCCACACCAATACAAGGCAAGGCCAACGTTAGGGTCAAAGTTAGCCCCCTAACGTTGGCACCAACGTGAGATGCAGGAAAGTGGGTTTGCTGCTAAAAAAAGTTGGCCTCAAAGTTAGCCCCCTAACTTTGAGGCTAACTTTAAATCCAACTTTGCAAAACTCAAATCCGGTTCAATTGATTCACTTGGGTTTCTCTCCAAACTTCAAGAGCAATCAACCAAGGCCTCTTTCAACCCAATTCCACCAAAAGCAAAGGCCCAATTCAAGGCTTGAAGATCAATTGAAGAAAGTGTATAAATAGGCTAGAATTCAAGTTATTCGGGGAGCTTCCTTTTTGAGTTTTCAGAGAGTTTTCTTTGAGTGTTGGGAGCTTGAATGATCTTGATTTTCTGAGTTTAATTGCTTTCAATTTCAATTACACTTGTCTTGAATCTTGGGTTGGAGAATTGAAGGAATTCTGTTTCAATCTCACCTTAGATCTCTCTGTTGATTTTCACTGCACTCTAATTTCCAATTCGGTTCATTACTTCTTCATCTAATCTCTTTGCAATTTACAATTTCCTTGCTATTGTTCTTGTTGGATCTAGGAAGGCATTGAGATCTAGACTTGGTTTTCTAGTCTCTTGGGTCCTGAGATCTTGATTCATCTTTTCAATTCCCTATTTCTTGCTTTACTTGTTCATTTACTTGTCTGTTTGAATCCGATTCAACCCCAATTCCCATTTACTCTTCAGTTGATGCAATTTAATTTCTCTCTGTTTAATTCCTGCAAATCCAAGTCCCAATCCCCTTTACATTTCAAGCTCTTTACTTTCAATGCAATTTAAATTCTGCAAGTTACCCATCAATCAACCAAATCTTGATTCGCTTGACTAAATCAACCACTAAACTAAAATTGCTCAATCCTTCAATCCCTGTGGGATCGACCTCACACCCGTGAGTTTTATTACTTGATGCGACCCGGTGCACTTGCCGGTTAGATTGGTGTTGTTTTGGGAGAGATTCTTGTCTCAACCAAAATCTACCCATCAATATTGGCATTGATTCGGGTGGCTGGTGATGCAAGTTCTTCCCACCTCCTCTTTTGAATTTTGTTCTTCATTTCTTGACATCCATCATCCGGAAATAAGAATGGAACTTCTGGATAGATCTTCTTGTCGTTCATCCACTCCATTTGAAATTGATGGTATGAAGATTTGAATTTCCATCGGTCGTATTCAGGGGTGTTTTCCTCCCTCATAGGCTCTTTTCCTTTTCTTCGTTTGGTTCTTGAGGAGGAGGCCATGATCACTTAGTTGGTGGAGTTTTGTAAGGTTAGAGGGAGTGTGAAGAGTATTGGAGAGTTTGATGTGAGTTTGAAACAAAAAGAGGTGAGACCGAATTGGTTGGGGGCAAGAATTGATGAAGGGAGGTTTAGATTGTTGGAAAAAATGTTGTACCGAGCTTATGATGAAGGATGAAAAAATTGAGGTTTCAAAGTCACAAGGATTCGGTTATGTGCATGGCTTAAAGGTGGTGAGCTTTTTAAATGAGCAATGAAGGGCTAGGATGAAATTGGACTTATGGGAATCAAAGGTATGCATGTAAGGATGAATGAAGACAAAATTTTGCTCCTTGCCTTGCCTTTGCCGTGACTATCTCTGAGGAATGGCAGATTCCTTTTTTGAAGCATGTGAAGGAATTTTGTCCTCATGCTGTACTTTTCTTTGTCTTGTCCTTTTCATTGAAGATTCTTTGACCTCCTAGTCATCACAACAATACAACAAGCATTAGTCTTATCCAACCGTAGCAAGGGTTGTTCTTTTTATAACAAAAAGACAAAAGATGTGAACCACCACTAATTGAACCGTGACACTCTTCTAGGAGGACACCAAACTTAATGTTTGGTCATGTACAAGGAGAATAGGTCTCTTCCTCCAATTAGTGCAATTCAAATATCAAATGTGCATAAGAATTGTTTTTGTTACACTTTCTTTTTCTCTCTCTTTTTTTTTCATGAAGGATCAATTGTGTCTTTAAATTGGTGCATCAAAGTTTGATGGACACCAAACTTGTTTCTTGTTAAAGGGTACACCACAATTACTTCCTTCATTATCGAGTAAGAATTTTCTATTTAAGAGGTTTTGGAAGAAGACAATTTGTATGATTCTTGATGCATGAATTTCTAATTTTCATGAAGTTATGTGAACACCAAACTTAGTGTTTGGCTACATGCTTTATCAAGGCACTTTAAGCATGTAAAACAAGATTTTTTGTAACATTGGTTTAGTGTGCTTGAAGGCACACCAAACGTCAAAATTCTCAGCATATGTTTCAAAAGCAATGCATGTAGTCAATGAATATGTTCATGAAAAGGGAAGAGGATTCATGCTCAAATGATCATAACTTATTGAATTTAAAATGACATGAATCTTAAATCATGGGTTGCCTCCCATGGAGCGCTCTTTTATTGTCATTAGCTTGACATTGAGGCTTTCTTTTATGGTGGTTGGTGCTTGTAGGGTCTCAATTTGTCTCCCCTGACTGTGATCCTCTTCTTTGTTTTCTGGTGTTCAATCTCAGCATGCTCTAATGAGAGTATGTTGCTGATAGTGTAGTAGTCCTCAGTTTGTTGATTTGCACCCAACTGTTGATATATCAGTTGCACTTTGTCACCTTTGGACAACCCCTCTGTTGGGATCCTCCTGTTCTTCCAACCCCTTTTTGTTTTGTTTCTATGTTTCATCTTTCCTTTTGTTGATCTTTCTTTTCTGGCCATGGGCTTCTCTTGGGGACCTCTCTTCTCAGTGGCTAATATTCCAATATCTTCTTGGGCTTCGTCATTAATTTGCATAATCCTTGGCCTTGGGGTGTTGCTGTGACTTTCTTTGTCATTTTCTTCCTTCAGCTGTGATCCTCCCTTATCAATTTCCATATAGTCTTTCTTCTTTTCACTGAACTGTGCCTCTGGTAGCACCTTTAGAGTGACACTCTGATCATGCATCCTGAGAGTTA
>NW_026264815.1:6558-7829 GCF_000817695.3 Arachis duranensis
TGCTGTCCCTGAGTCATTTCCCTTGAGCTATGTGGCTGGTTGTCCTGTTCTTTGAGTTTCTCAGTGCTTTTGGTTGGCACCACAACTTGCTCCTTAGCTTGATCTGCTTTTGTTTGGTTCTCATCCTCTGTTGGTTCTTTGATGCTCTCCTTTTGCCTCTTTGTAGTGTCATTGTTGCTCATCAATGTTCTCCCACTCCTTAATTGTATTGCCTTGCATTCCTCCTTGGGATTTGGGATTGTGTCACTAGGCAGTGAGCTTGAAGGTCTCTCAACAGAAATTTGCTTGGAGATTTGCCCGATCTGCCTTTCTAGGCTCTTTATGGAAGCCTCATGGTTTTTGTTTGTTATTTCCTAGAGTTTCAACATTTTTTCTATCATGGTTTCCAAGTTGGTGAGTCTTTGGGGTTCAGGTGGTGCTTGTGGTGGGTTATGAGCTGTGGTTGGTGGATGATAGGCATTTTGGTTGGTAAGTTGGTTAGTGGGTTGGTACTGATTGAGATTGGGGTAGTTGTTTTGAGGTTTTCTATAAGTATTTTGGTTTGTTTGCTGCTGGTTGAAATTTTGATTGTGTCTTGGGTTGTTTTGGTTTGAGTTCCTCTGCCATGGTTGTCGGTTTTGGTTGTGAGTGTCTCCCCATCTGAGGTTGGGGTGATTCTTCCATGAAGGGTGGTATGTATCACCATAGACTTCATTTGGATTAGAATGCATGTACTGGACTTGTTCTTGCTGTTGCTCTTCTTGAACTTCTTCATTTTGTCCCCATGTGGCTGATGATTGGCTAGTGTTGACTGCTACAACTTGGAGGCTGTCAATCCTCTTGGTCATTTGCTCAAATTGTTGTTGAATTTGCTGCTGCATTAATTTGTTTTGAGCCAGGATTGAATCCACTCCTTCCAGCTCCATTACTCCTCTTCTTTGTGATGGTTGGCGGCTTCTTTGATGAGCAAAGAAATATTGGTTGTTAGCCACCATATCAATAAGTTCTTGAGCCTCCTCTGCAGTTTTCATGAGTTGCAAGGAACCTCCAGCTGAGTGATCCAAAGATTCCTGGGACTTCAGTGTTAAGCCTTCATAGAAGTTTTGCAGCTTCTCCCATTCATTGAACATGTTAGAAGGGCATTTTCTGACTAGAGCCTTGTACCTCTCCCATGCCTCATAGATGGGTTCAGTCTCCATTTGAGTGAATGTTTGTACCTCGGCCTTCAACCTTATAACCCTTTGTGGTGGATAGAACTTGGCAAGGAACTTGGTTACCAAATCATCCCAGTT
>NW_026264815.1:9622-10299 GCF_000817695.3 Arachis duranensis
CATGCCAACGTTAGCCTCCAAGTTAGGGGGCTAACGTTGGCGCAAACGTTGGCTAGCCCTGGGAGGGATTTTCAATTTCCAACGTTAGCCTCCAAGTTAGGGGGCTAACGTTGGCGCAAACGTTGGCTAGCCCTGGGAGGGATTTTCAATTTCCAACGTTAGCCTCCAAGTTAGGGGGCTAACGTTGGGGCTAACTTTTCGTCCAAAAGTTTGTGCCAACGTTTGGGGGCTAACTTCAAGTCCAACTTTATACTTCCTGGTTCAATTTCACTTGTTTTATTGTTCTTTCTTTCCTTCTAGCTATTCCTTCTTACTTCAACCCTTTTCCAAGCTTTCTTCACCTATCATAAATCAACCAAACACATCAAAGCTATGCTCAAAATCATGAGATGTTCATTCTATCTTAATATGCATCAATTATGGCATCAAACCTCATGAAATTGCATTAATTTATCTATGGTTGATTTAATCAAAGGAAGCATGAAAATCTACCTAAATTAGCTTGCTTAAGCCTCAAGAAAGTGCATAATTCAATTAAAAACAAAAGAAAGAGACTAGTGAAACTAGGCTAAGATGACTTGTCATCAATATCCAATAAAAAATTAAAAAATATTAAATTTTGGAAAGTAATTGATTCTTAATTTGTGAACAAGTCCAGCAACAAAAAAAGTCAACGG
>NW_026264816.1:0-576 GCF_000817695.3 Arachis duranensis
GATGGCAGACAATTCAAGAAAACAAGCCTATGGACTTGTAGAGGATGTTCTGGTAAAAGTTGAAGACCATTACATCCCTACTAATTTCATAGTCCTAGAGACTGGGAAGTGCATGGATGAATCCATCATCCTTGGCAGACCCTTCCTAGCCACAGTAAGGGCTGTGACTGATGTTGATAGAGGAGAATTGATCATTCAAGTGAATGAAGAATCCTTTGTGTTTAAGGCTCAAGGATATCCCTCTGTCATCATGAAGAGGAAGCATGAAGAGCTTCTCTCAAAACAGAGCCACACAGAGCCCCCACAGTCAAACTCTAAGTTTGGTGTTGGGAGGCCGCAACCAACTTCTAAGTTTGGTGTTGAACCCCCACATTCAAACTCAAAGTTTGGTGTTGGGAGGTTCCAACACGGCTATGAGCATTTCTGAGGCTCCATGAGAGCCCACTGTCAAGCTACTGACATTAAAGAAGCGCTTGTTGGGAGGCAACCCAATGTTTTCTAATTAACTATTTTCTTTTGTTATTTTATATTTTTTGTAGGTTGATGATCATGAGAAGTCACAAAATCAATAAAAAA
>NW_026264816.1:4318-5675 GCF_000817695.3 Arachis duranensis
CACTGAGAGGATGGGAGGTAGCCACTGACAACGGTGAAACCCTTGCATAAGCTTACCATGGAAAGGAGTAAGAAGGATTGGATGAAGACAGTAGGAAAGCAGAGAGACGGAAGGGACAAGCATCTTCATATGCTTATCTGAAATTCCTACCAATGAATTACATAAGTATCTCTATCTTTATCTTTATGTTTTATTCGTATATCATCATTCATATCCATTTGAGTCTGCCTGACTAAGATTTACAAGGTGACCATAGCTTGCTTCACACCAACAATCTCTGTGGGATCGACCCTTACTCGCGTAAGGTTTATTACTTGGACGACCCAGTACACTTGCTGGTTAGTTGTGCGAAGTTGTGTTTATGGCATGGTATTGAACACCAAGTTTTTGGATTCATCACCGGGGATTATTTGTGTTGTGAAAAGTATTAATCACAATTTCGTGCACCAGAGACCGACTTCGTTAGGTCGACCTCTTCTAAGTTGTTTTTGGAATCCTCTTTCTTGGACCTTTATTAGGTCTCTTTCAGGGATTACTTTTACAACTTGTCTTTGTACGAGACCGACTTCATTAGGTCGACCTCTTCTAAGTTGTTTTTGTAATCCTCTTTCTTGGACTTTTATTAGGTCTCTTTCAGGGATTACTTTTACAACTTGTCTTTGTAGGAGACCGACTTCGTTAGGTCGATCTCTTCTAAGTTATTTTTGTAATCCTCTTTCTTGGACCTTTATTAGGTCTCTTTCAGGGATTACTATTACAACTTGTTTTGTAGGAGACCGACTTTGTTAGGTCAATCTCTTCTAAGTTGTTTTTGTAATCATCTTTCTTAGACCTTTATTAGGTCTCTTTCAGGGATTACTTTTACAACTTGTTTTGTAGGAGACCGACTTCGTTAGGTCAATCTCTTCTAAGTTGATTTTGTTATCCTCTTTCTTGGACCTTTATTAGGTCTCTTTCAGGGATTACTTTTACAACTTGTCTTTGTAGGAGACTAACTTCGTTAGGTCGACCTCTTCTATGTGTTTTTGTAATCTTCTTTCTTGGACCTTTATTAGGTCTCTTTCAGGGATTACTTTTACAACTTGTCTTTGTAGGAGACCGACTTCGTTAGGTCGATCTCTTCTAAGTTGTTTTTTGTAATCCTCTTTGTTGGACCTTTGTTAGGTCTCTTTCAGGGATTACTTTTACAACTTGTCTTCGTAGGAGACTAACTTCGTTAGGTCGACCTCTTCTATGTGTTTTTGTAATCCTCTTTCTTGGACCTTTATTAGGTCGCTTTCATGGATTACTTTTACAACTTGTCTCTGTAGGAGCCCGACTTCGTTAGGTCAATCTCTTCTAAGTTGTTTTTGTAATC
>NW_026264816.1:9378-10297 GCF_000817695.3 Arachis duranensis
ATTACTTTTACAACTTGTTTTGTAGGAGACCGACTTCGTTAGGTCGATCTCTTCTAAGTTGATTTTGTTATCCTCTTTCTTGGACATTTATTAGGTCTCTTTCAGGGATTACTTTTACAACTTGTCTTTGTAGGAGACTAACTTCGTTAGGTCAACCTCTTCTATGTGTTTTTGTAATCCTCTTTCTTGGACCTTTATTAGGTCTCTTTCAGGGATTACTTTTACAACTTGTCTTTGTAGGAGACCGACTTCGTTAGGTCAATCTCTTCTAAGTTATTTTTGTAATCCTCTTTCTTGGACCTTTATTAGGTCTCCTTCAGGGATTACTTTTACAACATGTCTTTGTAGGAGACCGACTTCGTTAGGTCGATCTCTTCTAAGTTGTTTTTGTAATACTCTTTCTTGGACCTTTATTAGCCCTCTTTCAGGGATTACTTTTACAACTTGTTTTGTAGGAGACCGACTTCATTAGGTCAATCTCATCTAAGTTTTTTTTGTAATCATCTTTCTTGGACCTTTATTAGGTCGCTTTCATGGATTACTTTTACAACTTGTCTCTGTAGGAGCCCGATTTCGTTAGGTCAATCTCTTCTAAGTTGTTTTTGTAATTATCTTTCTTGGACCTTTATTAGGTCTCTTTCAGGGATTACTTTTACAACTTGTTTTGTAGGAGACCGACTTCGTTAGGTCGATCTCTTCTAAGTTGTTTTTGTAATCATCTTACTTAGACCTTTATTAGGTCTCTTTCAGGAATTACTTTTACAACTTGTTTTGTAGGAGACCGACTTCGTTAGGTCGATCTCTTCTAAGTTGATTTTGTTATCCTCTTTCTTGGACATTTATTAGGTCTCTTTCAGGGATTACTTTTACAACTTGTCTTTGTAGGAGACTAACTTCGTTAGGTCGACCTCTTCTATGT
>NW_026264817.1:0-1111 GCF_000817695.3 Arachis duranensis
GAAAAACACAAAAACTCATAGTAAAGTCCAGAAAAGTGAATTTTAGCTAAAAACTAATAAAAATATACTAAAAACTAACTATATCATACCAAAAACATACTAAAAACAATGCCAAAAAGCGTACAAATTATCCCCTCAAAAGAAACAGGATTCTGGTAAATTCTTAATACCCTGTACCATAAGCGCCATGACCTTTGAAAAGGCTCTATGTGACCTGGGGTCAGGGATAAACATGATGCCACTCTCTGTGATGGAGAAACTGGGAATCTTTGAGGTACAGGCTGCCGAATTCTCATTGGAGATGGCAGATAAATCCATGAAAAAGGCTTATGGACTAGTAGAGGATGTGCTAGTGAAGGTTGAAGGCCTTTACTTCCATGTTGATTTAATAATCCTAGACACTAGGAGGGATGAGGATGAGTCTATCATCCTTGGAAGACCCTTCCTAGCCACAGTAAGAGCTGTAATTGATGTTGACAGAGGAGAGTTGATCCTTCATGTGAATGAAGAATGCCTTGTAGTAAAGACTCAAGGTTCTCCATCTGTAACCATGGAGAGTAAGCATGAAGAGCTTCACCCAATATAGAGTCAAACAGAGCCCCCACATTCAAACTCTAAGTTTGGTGTTGGGAGGCTGATATACCCCATTTTGAGGGTTTATCTTGTGTTGATTTCAGGGGTTTTATCAATAATTCCGCACACTTTCTAGATGAAAATACAAGACTTTGTGTTCCTTTCCTAATTTTGCCTCATGGATGAAAACATGCTTATTTTGCACTAAATTAGATACATTTCTAATCTTCTCTTGATGCCATTTGATGCCGTGACCTGTGTGTTAAGTGGTTTCAGAATATAGGGCAGGGATGGACCGGAAGAGAGAAGGAGGACGGGTGCAAAGGAAGGGAGCATGAGAATTGAACTTTGGAAATCTCAGCATGGGCGCGTGCGCGCACATGACGCGTCCGCGCGGATTGAGCAGTTAGAAGTCGAAGCCAAGAGCCAAGCCACGAGCCGGCTTGCGTAGCGGCTAGGCCATGATCTTAGTGGGCGCGCACGCGTACATTACGCCTCCGCGCACATTACAAGATGCCCCGTGGGCGCGCACGCGTAC
>NW_026264817.1:10031-10297 GCF_000817695.3 Arachis duranensis
AGACACATAATTGGGTGAACCTTTTCAGATTGTGACTCAGCTTTGCTAAAGTCCCCAATTAGAGGTGTCCAAGGTTCTTAATCACACTCTTGTTGCCTTGGATCACAACTTTATTTCTTTCTTTTTCTTTTTCTTTTCTTCTTCTCTTTTCTTTTTTTTTCGAAAATTTTTTTTTTGTATCCACAGCTTTTTCTTGCTTCAAGAATCAGTCTAATGATTTTTTTAGATCCTCAATAACAGTTCTCTTTTTCC
Source organism: Arachis duranensis (assembly GCF_000817695.3). NCBI lineage: Eukaryota > Viridiplantae > Streptophyta > Magnoliopsida > Fabales > Fabaceae > Arachis > Arachis duranensis. The sequence continues at coordinate 10,284 of NW_026264817.1, forward strand.
TCCTTCTTTCAAGA
>NW_026264818.1:0-773 GCF_000817695.3 Arachis duranensis
TATGAACCATGAAGGCTGAAGCTTCATGATGATGAAAAGAAGGTTTTCCTCACCTTAAGGTAACTAGAAATCACGTTTTTTGGAGCTTTTGGTGATTGAATAAGAGATCCTAAGAGAAAACATGAAGAAAACATCATTAGCTTAAGGAACCACCATGGCCGAACCTTCAAGGAGGAGGAGCAGCCTTCATACCTTGATTTACTCCATGAAAAGTAACATAGAAATGAAGAGGAGGAAGAGGTGAACACTTTGGTAAGATTAGATTTTTGATAGGGGTTCCGGTTTGAGAAAGAACGGAGAAAGAAGCTCAGGTGTTCATGGAAGTTTCATGATTTTCTTTCATGGTGTTCTAAGCTTTTCCAAGAACAAAAATGATAGCCAAGCTGTCCAAGGGAGGCCGTGGCTTTTGGATGATGATTATCCAAAAGTTACTTGTCAAAATATCTCAGAAAAGGATAATTACTAAAGCTAGATGTATTAGAACTTAAGTAATTACACTACTAATGGATAAACATTAAGTTACCTAGTATAAATGACACTAGTAACTGGATAATCATAAGAATAAAAGATATATGATGAAGCATTAGCAGTGCAAAGTTCATATAAGAATGCCGGTATTATCCGTTACCGGTAGATTTCTAACTCAGTTATTATATTACTAAACATAGATCAACATTAATCACAGTAGAGAAGATAATAATATAATATTCGGAATAAAATAGTAATATATGAATATTATATTAATATAATTTTTCTCTCGAAATTCGTGACCG
>NW_026264818.1:9614-10295 GCF_000817695.3 Arachis duranensis
GTAGAGGGCCTCATATGGTGCCATTCCGATACTCTGTTGATAACTGTTGTTGTAGGCAAACTCAATCAATGGCAAGTATTTGTCCCAGTTACCCTGTTGGTCCATCACGCAAGATCTCAACATATCTTCCAAGGTACGAATTGTTCGTTTTGTCTGTCCATCAGTCTGTGGGTGATATGTTGTACTTAAGTGCAACTTCGTCCCAAAAGCTTTCTGTAGAGCTCCCCAAAATCTAGAAGTAAATCTTGGATCTCTGTCTGACATAATTGATGAAGGTATTCCATGCAATCGTATTATCTCCTGAATGTATAACCGGGCGAGTTTCTCCAAGCTGTGACCAATTCGAATTGGTAGAAAATGCGCTGATTTTGTCAATCGATCTACAATTACCCAAATTGCATCATGCCCGGCAGAGGTTCTTGGTAACCCAGTAACAAAATCCATCGTAATCTCTTCCCATTTCCATTGCGGTGTCTCCAATGGTTGCAGGGTTCTAGGTGGTTTTTGATGTTCCACCTTAATCTTCTGGCAAGTGAGACACTCTGAAACATACGTTGCTACATCTTTCTTCATTCCCGGCCACCAGAACATCTTCTTCAAGTCTTGGTACATTTTAGTCGTTCCGGGATGGATAGAAAATCTGCTTTCATGAGCTTCGGTCAGAATGTTCTTTCTCAAGTC
>NW_026264819.1:0-585 GCF_000817695.3 Arachis duranensis
TTTACAAGATGACCATAGCTTGCTTCAATACTAACAATCTCCGTGGGATCGACCCTTACTCGTGTAAGGTTTATTACTTGGGCGACCCAGTGCACTTGCTGGTTAGTTGTGCGAAGATGTGTAATGCCATGGTATTGAGCCACCACGTGTTTGGAGCCATTACCGGGGATTATGAGAATTGTGAAAAAGTAATGTTCACAATTTCGCGCTACCAAGTTTTTGGCGCCGTTGCCGGGGATTGTTCAAGTTTTGAGCAAGCTTTTGGTCCGGTAACATCAGTGCCAAATTTCTGATCCGGCAACAGCACCAAGTTTTTGGCGCCGTTGCCGGGGATTGTTCAGTTTGGACAACTAACAGTTCATCTTGTTACTTAGATTAGGTATTTTTTTCTTCAGAGTTCTTAAGAATGAATTCTAGTGTTTCAAGGTGATGTTCTTATCATCACAAAAGCTGATTGATCTTCATCAATTTAGCTCTTGAATGCAATGTTCTGCTGAAGCTTGGCTGACCATGTCTAATTCCTTTAGACTGAAGCTTTAGACTAACATTGCATGATTCCTGGGATTCTCATTAAGAATTTTGATA
>NW_026264819.1:9019-10294 GCF_000817695.3 Arachis duranensis
GGCTTGAAGCAAGCTATGGTTATCTTGTAACTCTTAGTCAGGATATCAGAAATTATCAGGATTGATTGTGAAAAGTAAAAGAACATGAAATAAGTACTTGTTTTGCAGTAATGGGGAACAAGTTGAGGTTTTGGAGATGCTCCATCTTCTGAATCTCTGCTTTCCTACTATCTTCTTCTTCAAGCACGCAAGGCTCCTTCCATGGCAAGCTGTATGCAAGGGTTTCACCATTGTTAGTGGCTACCTCCCATCCTCTCAGTGGAAATGTTCAACGCACCCTGTCATGGCACGGCTATCCATCTGTCGGTTCTCAATCAGGCCGGAATAGAATCCAGTGATTCTTTTGCGTCTGTCACTAGCGCCCCGCCTTCAGGAGTTTGAAGCTCGTCACAGTCATTCAATCATTGAATCCTACTCAGAATACCACAGACAAGGTTTAGACCTTCCGGATTCTCTTGAATGCCGCCATCAGTTCTAGCTTATACCACGAAGATTCTGATTAAGGAATCCAAGAGATATCTACTCAATCTAAGGTAGAACGGAGGTGGTTGTCAGGCACGCGTTCATAGTTGAGAATATGATGAGTGTCACGGATCATCACATTCATACGGGTTAAGAACAAGTGATATCTTAGAACGGAAGCAAACATGATTGAATAAGAAACAGTAGTAATTGCATTAATCCATCAAGACACAGCAGAGCTCCTCACCCCTAACCATGGGGTTTAGAGACTCATGCCGTAGGAAGTACACAAAGAAACGTGTAAAAGTGTCATGAGGTACAGATACAATGTCAAAAGATCCTATTAATAGTAAGCTAGTAACCTAGGGTATACAGAAATGAGTAAATGACGTAAAAATCTACTTCTGGGTCCACTTAGTGTATGCTTGGGCTGAGCATTGAAGCTTTCATGTGTAGAGACTTTTTCTGGAATTAAACGCCAGCTTTCATGCCAGTTTGGGCGTTTAACTCCAGTTTTTATGCCAGTTCCAGCGTTAAACGCTGGAAATTCTGAGGCTTTTTTTGCAACGCCGGTTTGGGCCATCAAATCTCGGGCAAAATATAGACTATTATATATTGCTGGAAAGCCCAGGATGTCTACTTTCCAATACCATTGAGAGCGCGGCAATTAGGTTTGTGTAGCTCCAGAAAATCCACTTTGAGTGCATGGAGGTCAGAATCCAACAGCATCTACAGTCCTTTTCGGTCTCTGAATCAGATTTTTGCTCAGGACCCTCAATTTCAGCCAGAAAATACCTGAAATCACAGAAAAAT
>NW_026264820.1:0-856 GCF_000817695.3 Arachis duranensis
CAATTTTTGAGGTGGAAAGAACTTTGCCAAGAAGGCATTGACTAGCTTTTCCCAAGAGTTCAGGCTTTCTTTAGTTTGTGAGTCCAACCATATCCTAGCTTTGTCTCTTACAGCAAAAGGGAACAGCATAAGTCTGTAGACCTCAGGGTCAACCCCATTGGTCTTGACAGTGTCACAGATTTGCAAGAATTCAGCTAAAAACTATGAGGATCTTCCAATGAAAGTCCATGAAACTTGCAATTCTGTTGCATTAGAGAAACTAATTGAGGCTTAAGCTCAAAGTTGTTTGCTCCAATGGCAGGGATAGAGATGCTTCTCCCATAGAAGTCGGGAGTAGGTGCAGTAAGGTCACCCAACACCTTCCTTGCATTGTTGGCATTGTTGTTGTTTTCGGCTGCTGATGAACGGATAATTTATACGCTTTTTGGCATTATTTTCAGTATGTTTTTAGTATGTTTTAATTAGTTTTTATTATATTTTTATTAGTTTTTAGTTAAAATTCTCTTTTTTGGACTTTACTATGAGTTTGTGTGTTTTTCTGTGATTTCAGGTATTTTCTGGCTGAAATTGAGGGTCCTGAGCAAAAATCTGATTCAGAGGCTGAAAAGGACTGCAGATGCTGTTAGATTCTGACCTCCCTGCACTCGAAGTGGATTTTCTGGAGCTACAGAAGCTCAATTGGCGCGCTCTCAACGGTGTCGGAAAGTAGACATCCTGGGCTTTCCAGCAATGTATAATATTCCATACTTTTCCTGAGATTTAATGGCCCAAACTGGCGTTCTAAATCAGCTCAAAACTGCCCAGCGTTAAACGCCGGAACTGGCACAAAAATGGGAGTTAAACGCCCAAACTGGCA
>NW_026264820.1:8845-10293 GCF_000817695.3 Arachis duranensis
GGTGTTGAGATAGAAGAGTAACTAACCCATGGAGATCGGTATCGACCTCCCCACACTTAAAGATTGCACCGTCCTCGGTGCATGCTGAGATGTGCAAGTGGACCGATTTCTCCAACTGACTCTTTTCTCCAAAGATTGTGCAGATGGACTTGTTTGTCTCCCCTTTTAGAAGTTTCTCTTTTTCCCTTCCTCGGTGGCCATCTTGAAAGAAGAGGAAAAAAAAAAGAAAAAGTAACCCAGAAATAAAGATAAGAAAATAGATAAAGTATGGGTGTTAATGCCAGATAATAAGGGTCTCAATTACATGGTAGCTACAACATGCAAGTGAGAAAACAGTAGAAGTACATGGCAAAGCAAGAGTGCAAAAATTTGCAACAATGGGAAAAAGAGTGCAAGATAATATAAATTCATGTCAATGCAAAATTAATACAAATATCATAAAAGAATAGCATTGACTTAAACAATATTACCTGTTTATACCTTGACCGGGCTCCTCCAACTCGGCGAAATCCATGAAAGGTCCGACCTCGTCCCAAGGCCCACGCCTGAGGTCGGACCTCGGACAATAATGCTAAGAAGGCCCATCAAAAGGAACGTAGCCCAAAATCTAAAGGCCGAAAAGGCCTAGGAAAGGCGGTTCCACAAAGATAGAGATAAAACTCCCAAAAGATAAGATAAGATGAGAATATCTTATCCAGGGAAGATCACGGCCAACTACTATAAATACACTGGAGCACCCAGGTATGACACACATTCCACATTCTACACATATCTGCTTGAACCCATGCTAACTTAAGCATCGGAGTGTCATTGCAGGTACAACCACCAACCACTCCACATATCAAGTTCGGGTCCCTGACCCCCACCTCGGGCCTCTCCAAGACGACCGAGCTACACGTTTCAGGTAACCCTCGGAACATTGGCGCCGTTGCCGGGGACCTGGAAGTCATCCCTCTACTATGGCGGACGACCCCTCCAACAATGACCACGCTGCATCAGAATAAGAGGATGAAGTTGACACCGGAGAACGACCGGACAGCCTTCTATCACCACGCACTCCAGGAGGAAACAAACAGAATCGCCCAAAGACATCACTCCCAAACAAAGATCCACAAAATCCCGAGAATGAAAAGAGCTCGGAAATTCTAGAAGCAGTCCGAGCACAACAAAATCGACTGAAACAACTCGACAGATACATAGCAGAGAGAGGAGAAGAGACCAGGAAGAGAAGACGGGGAGATAACGAAAATCGGGCCGAACAAACCCCACGAACCCCTGAAAGGCACGTTCACATGATAAATGGAGGTTTTGCAGGCGGAGGAACATCCAGATCCTCGCGAAAAAGACACCTCAAAGAAGTCTATCAAGTCCGAGAAGATAGTCCCCTACCCGAATTACCTCCTATCTCATTTACCCGAGAAGATGCTCAAGGGATAATACCCGGGCAC
>NW_026264821.1:0-1040 GCF_000817695.3 Arachis duranensis
AGAGGTGTCCAGGGTTCTTAAGCACACTCTTTTTGCCTTGGATCACAACTTCATTTCTTTCTTTTTCTTTCTTTTTCTCTCCTTTTTTTTCGAAATTTTTTTTTTCTGTATCCACTGCTTTTTCTTGCTTCAAGAATCAATTAGATGATTTTTTTAGATCCTCAATAACAGTTCTCTTTTTCCTCATTCTTTTAAGAGCCAACAATTTTTAACATCCTCAAAACAACAAATTCAAGAGACATGCACTGTTCAAGCATTCATTCGGAAAACAAAGATTATTGTCACCACATCAAACTAATTCAACTAGTTTCAAGGATAAATTTCGAAATCCTGTACTTCTTGTTCTTTTGTGATTAAAGCATTTTTCATTTAAGAGAGGTGATGGATTCATAGGACATTCATAGCTTTAAGACATGAATTTTAAATTTTATTAATTATGAATTAAGAACAAGACTCAAAAATAAATATAGGATGAGACTAGAAAATAAAAATAGAAAACAAAAATTTAAATAGGCTCCTAATGATAGAGGTTTTCACAGAGTTAGGACTCAACAACCTTGATTTTGAGAAGTGGATGCTCCCTCAACTTGAGAGGAGAGCTTTTGGCGTTTCAACTCTTGGAGTTCACGCCCCTGCTTCTCTCGTTCCTTCAGCAATTTGCAGAGCATGCAGTTCTGATTCTGCTGTTCTTCCTTCAGTTGCTCCATAGTCTCTTGCAACTTGGTTGAGGTCTCCCCTCTTGAGTTGGTTTGGGACACCATTTGAATTGGTTATCCACTTAGTCCCAGGGAGGCATATATCCTCTAGAACTTGATCCAACCCTTTATCTACTCTCACCATCCTCCTATTGAAGGAATCAGGATCATCTTGCAGTTGAGGTAGTTTGAAGATTTCTCTTATTTTGTCCAGATGGAAGTACATAACTTTCCCTCTGACCATGGTTCTGTAGGTATGGTAAGCAGTTCCAGTCATTCTCTGCTTATCTGTTAGCCACAGATTTGAGTAGAATTCCTGAACCATATTTCTTCCAACCTTTATCT
>NW_026264821.1:9931-10292 GCF_000817695.3 Arachis duranensis
TCTTTCTTCTTTTGCTCGAGGACGAGCAAACCTTTTAAGTTTGGTGTGGTAAAAGCATTGCTTTTTACTTTTCCATAACCAATTATGGCATCCAAGGCCAGAGAAAACTCTAGAAAGAGGAAAGGGAAGGCAAAAGCTTTCACCTCCGAGTCATGGGAGATGGAGAGATTCATCTCAAGGGTGCATCAAGACCACTTCTATGAAGTTGTGGCCTTGAAGAAGGTGATCCCCGAGGTCCCTTTCAAACTCAAAAAGAGTGAATATCCAGAGATCTGACATAAGATCCGAAGAAGAGGTTGGAAAGTTCTTACCAACCCCATTCAACAAGTCAGAATCTTAATGGTTCAAGAGTTCTATGCCA
>NW_026264822.1:0-712 GCF_000817695.3 Arachis duranensis
GTGAGCGAACAGCCACTAAAGTCCTCCAATGTGGCTTCTACTGGCCTACTCTCTATAAAGATTCCCGAGAGTTTGTGCGTAGCTGTGACAGTTGCCAAAGAGCTGGTAACTTGCCTCACGGATATGCCATGCCTCAACAAGGGATATTAGAGATAGAGTTGTTTGATGTATGGGGCATTGACTTCATGGGGCCATTCCCACCATCATACTCAAACACTTATATTCTGGTGGCAGTGGACTATGTATCTAAGTGGGTAGAAGCAATTGCTACACCCACTAATGAGACCGTGCTAAAATTCCTCCAGAAACACATCTTCAGCAGGTTTGGTGTTCCCAGAGTACTAATCAGTGACGGGGGCACCCATTTCTGCAATAGACAGCTATACTCTGCTATGGTTAGATATGGAATTAGCCACAAAGTGGCAACTCCGTATCATCCACAGACAAATGGGCAGGCTGAGATCTCTAACAGAGAGCTAAAAAGAATCCTAGAACGGACTGTGATAGCCCGAAGAAAGGATTGGGCAAAGAGCTTGGATGATGCTCTGTGGGCACACAGAACAGCATTCAAGACTCCTATAGGAACCTCTCCATACCAACTGGTGTATGGGAAGGCCTGCCATTTGCCTGTGGAACTGGAACATAAAGCCTACTGGGCAACCAGATTCCTAAACATGGATGCACAATTAGCTGGTGAAAAAAGATTGCTCCA
>NW_026264822.1:4524-5876 GCF_000817695.3 Arachis duranensis
TGGATTCTATTCCGGCCTGATTGAGAACCGACAGATGAATTCTGCGTGCTGTGACAGAGCATATGCAAACATTTCCACTGAGAGGATGGGAGGTAGCCACTGACAACGGTGAAACCCTTGCATACAGCTTGCCATGGAAGGAGCCTTGCGTGTTTGAAGAAGAAGACAGTAGGAAAGCAGAGATTCAGAAGATGGAGCATCTCCAAAACCTCAACCTATTCTCCATTACTGCAAAACTAGTAATCATTTCATGTTCTTTTGTTCTTTTTCACAACCAATCCTGATAATTTCTGATATCCTGACTAAGATTTACAAGATAACCATAGCTTGCTTCAAGCCGACAATCTCCGTGGGATCGACCCTTGCTCACGCAAGGTATTACTTGGACGACCCAGTGCACTTGCTGGTTAGTTGTGCGGAGTTGCAAAAGTGTGATTGCAATTTCGTGCACCACCCGATCTGTGGGTCTTCAAACTCTTTTTGTTTTGTGGTTTTGTTATTTTGTTCTCTGAACACTTTTAGTTGCTTTGCTGTTAGCTACTTTATTTTGGGAAAAACAAAGTATTTTCTTAGGCTTCTTTGAGGTCGACTTTGGGTGGTCTCTCTGAGCCTTGTTGATATTATAACTTCGTTTCCTTTCATAACATGTTTGTCTGCATCTGTCTAGTACCTTTTTGGGATGTCGGAGCCTTGTTGTCTGACCTCTTGTGATTGCCTCTGTATTTTCATACTTGTGACTTGATTTTGAGGTTGTGGATGTTTGGGTCCAACTTATATGTCGACTTCCCTACTTCGGTCTAGAGTAATCCATTTGGTTTGTACCTTTGTTAGGTCTTTCTTAAGGATTACTTTTATAACTTTGTTTGCGGGGGGCCAACTTCATCATGTCGGCATCTTCTAAGTTATTTCTGGTAATCCTCTTTTTTTGGACCTTTGTCGGGTCTCTTTTAGGGATTACTTTTTATAACTTGTTTGTGGGAGGCCGACTTCATCATGTCGGTCTGATGAGCGAATAATTTATACGCTTTTTGGCATTGTTTTTAGTATGTTTTTAGTATGATCTAGTTAGTTTTTAGTATATTTTTATTAGTTTTTAGTTAAAATTCACTTTTCTGGACTTTACAATGAGTTTGTGTGTTTTTCTGTGATTTCAGGTATTTTCTGGATGAAATTGAGGGTCCTGAGCAAAAATCTGATTCAGAGACTGAGAAGGACTGCAGATGCTGTTGGATTCTGACCTCCCTGCACTCGAAGTGAATTTTCTGGAGCTGCAGAAGCCCAATTGGCGCGCTCTCAACGGCATTGGAAAGTAGACATCCTGGGCTTTCCAGCAATATATAATAGTCCATACT
>NW_026264822.1:9937-10278 GCF_000817695.3 Arachis duranensis
GTAGATCCTCAGGACCAAGAGAAAACAGCATTTACTTGCCCTTCTGGCGTGTTTGCCTACAGGAGGATGCCTTTTGGTCTGGGCAATGCACCTGCAACCTTTCAGAGGTGCATGCTCTCTATCTTCTCAGATATGGTAGAGAATTTTCTGGAAGTCTTCATGGATGACTTCTCCATATATGGAGACTCATTCAGCTCCTGTCTTAATCACCTAGCACTTGTCCTGAAAAGGTGCCAAGAGACTAACCTGGTTTTAAACTAGGAGAAATGTCACTTTATGGTGACTGAGGGAATTGTCCTTGGGCACAAAATTTCAAGCAGGGGAATAGAGGTGGATAAAGC
>NW_026264823.1:0-1037 GCF_000817695.3 Arachis duranensis
GCCTTCTTGAAGGTCATGGTGCCTATGGTACAAGGTATTGAAAACTTTCCAGGATCCTGTCTCTTTTGAGGCAGTGTCTGCCTAGACAAGTCATCCAGTTCTTTGGTGAGCAAAGGGGGTTCATCCTCCCAGGTCTCATTTCCAAATAACTTGTCATTTAGCTTCATGATTTCTCCAAGGTATTTAGCAACTTGCTCTTCAGTGACATATTCATCCTCTTCAGAGGAAGAATACTCATCAGAGCTCATAAATGGTAGAAGTAAATCCAATGGAATCTCTATGGTCTCTGTGTGAGCTTCAGATTCCCATTGTTCCTCATTAGGGAACTCTAGCTTGTTTATTTAGAGAAAATGAGTGAAATTAAGCTAAAACCAACTAAACTAACTAGCTAATATAGTAAATATGCACTTGCATCAGCGTTCACTGCCTCTCCTTCCTTTCCACATTCGGCCATGTTGATGGCTTTGCACTCTCCTTTTGGATTTTCTTCTGTATTGCTTGGGAGAGTACTAGGAGGGAGTTCAGTAATTTTCTTGCTCAGCTGCCCCACTTGTCCCTCCAAATTTCTAATGGAGGACCTTGTTTCAGTTATAAAACTTTGAGTGGTTTTGATCAGATCAGAGACCATGGTTGCTAAGTCAGAGTTATTCTGCTTAGAACTCTCTGTCTGTTGCTGAGAAGATGATGGAAAAGGCTTGTTATTGCTAAACCTGTTTCTTCCACCATTGTTATTGTTGAAACCTTGTTGAGGTCTCTGTTGATCCTTCCATGAAAAATTTGGATGATTTCTCCATGAAGGATTATAGGTGTTTTCATAGGATTCTCCCATGTAATTCACCTCTTCCATTGAAGGGTTCTCAGGATCATAGGCTTCTTCCTCAGATGAAGCTTCCTTAGTACTGCTTGGTGCATTTTGCATTCCAGACAGACTTTGAGAAATCATATTGACTTGTTGGGTCAATATTTTGTTCTGAGCCAATATGGCATTCAGAGTATCAATCTCAAGAACTCCTTTCTTTTGACTAGTCCCATTGTTC
>NW_026264823.1:4525-6487 GCF_000817695.3 Arachis duranensis
TGGAAAGTCCAGGATGTCTACTTTCCAACGCCGTTGAGAGCGCGCCAATTGGGCTTCTGTAGCTCCAGAAAATCCACTTCGAGTGCAGGGAGGTCAGAATCCAACAGCATCTGCAGTCCTTTTTGGTCTCTGAATCAGATTTTTGCTCAGGTCCCTCAATTTCAGCCAGAAAATACCTGAAATCACAGAAAAACACACAAACTCATAGTAAAGTCCAGAAAAGTGAATTTTAACTAAAAACTAATAAAAATATACTAAAAACTAACTAGATCATACTAAAAACATACTAAAAACAATGCCAAAAAGCGTACAAATTATCCGCTCATCAGTTTCTCTCTTGAAAATTTCGGATTTATAGGGTTTTTGATTAAATGAGTTTTTGTGATTTTGGATCTTTAGGTTTGCTCTAATCCTTGCTTAGCCTTGGATTCTTGCTATTAAATCTGTGGGAGAAGCTAAGAGCTACTAAACCCTTGTGAATTTATCTTTATTTGGAACCCTAGGTTGATTTGAGGTGATTTATATGTATATAGTTTGATTATTGTGGCTTTGGGAGCTTTTGGAACTTATTTGTCCTTATTGGAGTGGAATTGAAAGCATGGATTGTGGTTGGAAGCTTGTTTGTGCTAATTTGGAAGGTTTGGTTCTTATAGGGAATCGGCCAAGGTATGGTTTCGGTTTCCTCTATGTAATATATAATATTCATGGACACATAGGCTAGTGACCAATAGGATAGGATGAACTAAAACGATGGTTGGTGTGTTAAATGTTGGTGAATTGATGAATGTTGGGTTGATTGTGATGAATTATAATGATATGATGATGTTGAATTATTGTATGAATTGGAAGTGGTTCCTTATAATAATTGTAGTGTTATGATTTATTCATGATGCCAAGGCATCTTAGGCTAGTTTCACTAGCATTTTTCTGTTAGTTTTAGTTGTTTTATGCATTTTCTTGAGCTTAAAGTAACCAAGAATGGTTAAATGAACAACAAAGCAATGAATCTTCCAAACATGAAGATTTTGATGCAAATTCCATGAGTTTTTTAGTTATATTACTTGAATACTATGAATGGAAGATTTCTCATGAAATTTTGCAAGACTTTGATGCAGTTGTTTGGATGATTTCAGGGAAGAAGAGGCTAGGCAAGGAAGCAACAAAATCAATAAAGGAAGCTTGAATATCACATGTGGAGTTTAAGTTCCAGTTTAAGCTTAAACTGGAACTTAAACTACCAAACCATATAATGTTGGGAAGTGGCGTTTAAGCTCCAGTTTAAGCTTAAACTGGAACTTAAATGCCAGAATCATAAAGGCTGAGAAGAGCTACAACTGGCGTTTAACCTCCAGTTTAACCTTAAACTGGAAGTTAAACGCCAGAATGGGAAATGCACCAAGGGAACCATTTCCACGTTTAAGCTCCAGTTTAACCTTAAACTGGAGCTTAAATGTGTTCGGCGTTTTTTCCACTCCAGGGTGTGCTTTCTCATTTCCACGTTTAAGCTCCAGTTTAAGGTTAAACTGGAGCTTAAACGTGGAAATAAAGAAAGCAACCCTGGAGGAGAATTTGATCGAACACGTTTAAGCTTCAGTTTAAGGTTAAACTGAAGCTTAAACATGGAAATAGAAGAAAGCAACTATGAAGTATGGGATGGTCGAACACGTTTAAGGTTAAACTGAAGCTTAAACGTGGAAATGAAGATTGCAACCCTGGAGGAGAAATGCTGATCGAACACGTTTAAGCTCCAGTTTAAGGTTAAACTGGAGCTTAAACGTGGAATGCTTCCTGGAGGGTGAGATGTCGAACACGTTTAAGCTCCAGTTTAACCTTAAACTGGAGCTTAAACGTGGGAATGAAGATTGCAACCCAGGAGGAGAAATGTCGAACACGTTTAAGCTCCAGTTTAACCTTAAACTGGAGCTTAAACGTGGAAATGAGAAAGCACACCCTGGAGTGGAA
>NW_026264823.1:8228-10276 GCF_000817695.3 Arachis duranensis
CCAAGGGGGAGCCTAACAACCTGGGATGAGGTGGAAAGCAAGTTTCTGGCACGTTTCTACCCCCCACAAAAGGTCAATAGGCTTCGATCTGAGGTTCAGACTTTTAGACAACAAGATGGTGAGACGCTCTACGAGGCATGGGAGAGGTTCAAAGAATTGACAAGGAAATGCGCACCAGACATGTTCCATGACTGGGTGCAATTGCATATTTTCTATGATGGACTTTCTTATGAATCAAGGAAGGCTGTAGACCATTCATCAGGAGGTTCATTGAACAGGAAGAAGACTGTGGAAGAAGCCATTGAAGTGATTGAGACAGTGGCTGAGAATGAGTACTACTATGCTTCAGAGAGACACAACACTAAGGGAGTCATGGAGCTGAACCATGTTGATACAATTTTAGCCCAAAACAAGGTGTTTGCCAAGCAACTAGCAGAGCTCACCAGGAAATTAGGAACAAGTCAAGTGGCTGCAATACACACACAAGATCAAGAGGAGGTAAGCATTGAAGGAGGTGATTGGGAAGAGGCCAACTTTGTGGGAAATCAACAAAGGCAACCATATGATCCACATTCCAACACTTACAACCCAGGCTGGAAAAACCACCCAAACTTTGGGTGGGGAAACCAGCAAACCCAATCACAAAACCACAAACCTTACAACCCCAACCAACATAATAATTTCACATACCAAAACTCCAACCAAAGATCATACCTAGCCACACAAAACACTTACTCCCAACCACCATATCATGGCCTAAATAACCAACCTGCCCAACCTAATCCGAACCAACAATTTCAAGATCAATTAAACAGGATAGAAGGAATGCTTGCAACCATGAGTCAAGACATAACCGATTTGAAAGCTTTTAAGGAAGAAGTAAATTCTAACTTGCAAAACCAAGGAGCTGCCATCCAGAAGCTAGAAAATCAAATTGGGTATTTGTCTAAGCAAACCCCTGGGCCAAGCGTTTCTCATGCTGCCAAGGCTATTGCAAGGGAAGAATGTAAGGCCATAACCCTCAGAAGTGGAAAGAAGCTAAAGGAGATCTCAAAGGAAACCACAGAGGATGAAGCAAAGGAAAATGTGAGAGACAAGGAACAGGGACAATCCTCTACACCTTCTGCAACAAGAGAAAAAGAAAAGGAGGTCCTGAAGCCTTATACACCCAAAGTACCATATCCTTAGCGTTTGATGAAAAGTGAAAAGGATGGCCAATTCTCTAGATTCTTGGAGATTTTCAAGAAGCTTCAAATCAACATTTCGTTTGCTGAGGCAATAGAGCAAATGCCACTCTATGCAAAATTCTTAAAGGAATTAATGACCAAGAAGAGAAGCTGGAGACATGAAGAAACTGTGTTGTTGACTGAAGAATGTAGTGCCATCATTCAACACAAATTGCCTCAGAAATTGAAGGATCCAGGTAGTTTCCAAATCCCCTGCATCATAGGAGAAGTCATGGTGGAGAAGGCCTTGTGTGACTTAGGGGCCAGTATCAATTTGATGTCTCTAACAATGATGAGAAGAATGAAGATTGAGGAAGCCAAACCAACAAGAATGGCCCTCCAATTGGCAGATCGAACTTTTAAATTCCCTCATGGGATACTTGAGGATTTGTTGGTGAAAGTGGGAGATTTTATATTTCCTGCCGATTTTGTGGTGTTAGATATGGAGGAAGAAGCCAAAGCCTCCATAATTTTGGGAAGACCCTTCCTGGCTACTGCAGGAGCCATCATAGATGTCCAAAAGGGTGAACTCACTCTTAGACTACATGATGAGAAATTGGTGTTTAACGTATTCAAGGCAATGAGCTATCCATCAGAATCACTAAAGGAGTGCATGAGGGTGGATGTAGTGGATATTACAATATAAGAAACCTTTGAGGAAACAACAAAGGAAGTGGCAGAGGAGGAGTTCACCAAGGATATTGAAGTTAGTGACATCAAGGCTGCTGAAACAACCATGCGAAGCATGCCTGAGAGAGTGAAAGAAGAGAAGGAAGCACCAAAACCTGAGCTCAAAGCATTGCCCCCTAATCTCAAGTATGC
>NW_026264824.1:0-671 GCF_000817695.3 Arachis duranensis
CTCACTCTTAGTGAGTCTTACTACTTGATACGATCCGGTATACTTGCCGGTTGTACGTGAAATAATGATTTTTACGTATCAAGTTTTTGGCGCCGTTGCCGGGGATTGGAAAGATTGACAATGATTAAGTGAAAGGTGGTTTAGATTAAGCATTTTCTTTGTGTTTTTGTCAAGCCCACTAACTGTTTGATACTTTGTTTCACTAACCCCAATTTCACTCTAGTTCTAGAGTGTCTCACTTGTGATTTTGGTTTTGTTTGTGTATGTCAGGAGCTAGTAGACGTAATATTGAGGACGAGAGAACCCTCCGAAGGATAAGGAGAGCAAAAAGAGGAAAGGGGATAGTCGGTGAAGAGGAATCAGAGGGAGAAGACCAAGTCATGGAAGACGACATGCACAACCCTCCTGAAGGAGCTGTTAACAATGATGGACCACCTAGAAGGGTGTTATCTTCTTACACCATCCCTGACCCAAGACATTGTGGGAGCAGCATTGCCACCCCAAATGTTCATGCTCACAATTTTGAGTTGAAACCTCAGCTCATCACCTTGGTACAAAATAACTGCTCCTATGGAGGGGGACCTCTTGAAGACCCAAATCAACATCTGTCGGTTTTTCTGAGGATATGCAATACAGTAAAGACAAATGGAGTGCATCCAGATGTCTACAAA
>NW_026264824.1:7324-10274 GCF_000817695.3 Arachis duranensis
TGTCACGGCCTTGGACACACTCCAACGCTACCGTGCCGGCACTCGGACTTACTCAACCTCTTGAGCTAAGACCAAGTCAGCCTAACCCTCAATACTTAGCAAGAAAGCTAAGAATACAAGAGAACACAAGAGAAAGGAAGCTTTGGTGGAAGAACACTTTATTGCTCAAGTGTGGTTACAAATGATTCACACACACCCAAACTCTAACTCTTACCCCTATTTATAGCCATCCACCTCCTCAATGGATGGTTAGGATTAAATCTAATCAACGGTCCAGATTAATCATCCAGAACCTTCTTTACAAATATCTATCCTACCACAACTCTCTAAATGTTTCTAGATTATTCCATACCACTCTTTATACTTCTATATACATCTACACTCTTCTAGAATATTCCATGATCTTCTAAAGTCTTCTAGAACCTTCTAGAGTATTCCAGAACCTTCTAGGACATTCTAGAACGTTCCGGAACCATCTAGAGTATTCTCAAACACTCCAGAAAACTATACAAACACTGTTAAATATAACCTTCTAAAAATTTACCGTGACAACTCGCTCTAAATTAACCAATTAGCCATAACTACTCCTGTCTTCCTGATTAAAAACAGAAGCTGAAAACGACTGTACCTACAATACACGTGTTATTATAGTAATTGCTAAAAAAAATATATATATACAAACTTACCCCTTTATCTTGTAATTCATCATATAAATATACAATGTTTAATATTGTTGACAATAATAATAATAACAATAATAATAATAATAATAATAATAATATGTGGAACTTTGTTTAATTATTCATATACTTAATTTAATTGTATTTTTCTATTAATACGTTAAATATTTTTAATAGTATTTTTGATAATTTAGTTTTCATGTTAGTACATATATTAAAATGGCTTAAAAACTAAAAAAGAGTTGAAATGGTGGTTTATTTCAATTTTTATTTTCAAAACACAGATAAACAAATTAAATAAACACTATTTTGACATTTACGTTTTGTTTAAGGTTGTTAAACTTGTGAGTTTAGGTAAACTCATAGAGTTGGTCTAGACTCGACTCATATGAGTTTATCTGTTATAATTTTTTTGTAAAAGATATATATATTGTGTATAATATATATGTTTACTCAAATATAGGCATTAAAACTCAATAATTTTAACATAAAAAAACATAATAAATTAACATAATACTACAATTATAATAAGTACTCTAGAATACACATTTAAATCCTTCAGTTATTACATAGTTATCCACTAACAGTTACAAAGTTATCCACTATCAAAGTTGATAAATTCAGATTTGAGATTTCAGAGTTTCAGACATTCAGATTCAGTAACAAGTAATAATTAACTAGCACTAACCAGTAACAACTACAAATTACAAGAAGTAGTAATTAAGAATAGACTAAACTAACACTGATAAGTAACAACTACAACATGCAACAATTCAATAACTATTTTTCTTAAACATACTTGAATCTGAATGGCTGAATGGAGTAGACTTAGTTGAGGAACCAGGCATTGTTGTGTTGTGCAAGCAGACAAGAATGAATGGAGACAGAGTACACGACTAATTGGCAGAGGACACGACGAACCGGCAGAGAACGCGACGACCGAAAGAGGATGTGACGAACGATGGTAGTGTGGCGATGGCAGAGTCTCCACGAGTCCACGAGTGTAACACCCAACCATACAGAGTCTTATGCTTAAGTCATAATTCAGTGATGGCAAGGTATTACGACCTTTAAAATAAAAATTTAGTACGTATAGTAGTATGAATGATTGATTATAACTAGGAGCCTTTATAGAAAAAGGGGTAAACAAAAATCGCAACTCGAAAGCGCAACACTCCGATCGATAACGTAACGAACAAGGATAACCAACACGAGATTATATATATACAAATGAGTGTCAAAAACAGGAATATCAAGACTCAAAATCCGGCTGCGAAGATAACCGGTCCGAGCATATAGCAATATATATACATATGATAAAATAAGGAAAACCCCAAAGGAAATCCAAGGGACACAAATACAGAAACCAAATCTCCAAAATCTCCCATAAGAGGAGTCATCTCAGTTGTATTATTTAATGGAGATAAAAGCATCTAAGCAAAATATATAAACCAAAACATAGTCCCGAGAACAAAGGATCTTCGCAAATCTAGAAGTCTCCAGCATGCTTCAGCGGGAAACCTTGCGTCCTGCATCTGAAAACCACAAAATCCGCATGGGTGAGAACCAGAGGTCCCCAGCATGGTAACAGCTTTCACATATATAATATATAATAATAGAGGAAAGCCAAAGACAATCCTAGAACTTCCTCCAGATAATATCAAATCTTATAAACAAGCTAAACCATATGTGGCGACTGACTAAAGGTTCTTCAGTCTAACTAATACTTCTCTTTCCAATTCCTTCAGACCTCCCAACCACCAGCAGAGGTATAATGT
Organism: Arachis duranensis; assembly: GCF_000817695.3. Classification (NCBI taxonomy): domain Eukaryota; kingdom Viridiplantae; phylum Streptophyta; class Magnoliopsida; order Fabales; family Fabaceae; genus Arachis; species Arachis duranensis. The sequence goes on from NW_026264824.1 coordinate 9,783, forward strand.
AGCAAACACAGTTATATCAAACAAGAAATTTACAAATATGAACAAATAAGGCATTTAGACAATTAGCAAGTAATATGCAGTCAAATAGACAATCTCAAACAATTCATATAGTATGCATATGATGCATGCCTGTCCCTAGTGGCTGATGATATCATCTGTCAGTTATAAAGCCAACCCGACAAGTCCTGGTAGCTAACCATTGGACTGTCCCTCTGTCGCGCATCCCCAACTCGAGTTATACTCATCATAAACTTGATCATAATCATGATCTATATCCATCACCTTCATTGGTGAATATTTACGGGGGTGAGCTCATCCAGGGCTTTCACAGTGCCCGGCCACCCTTACGACATAGGGTCAAAAGAGCTTCGAGTCTCAACCTGGAGCACGTGGTGGCTAGCCACTGCTTCCTTCCAGGAAAACTCTCATCTCCAACAGTGGAAGTGCAACATTCACAATTCATTCAACAGCATATATGCATTTATACTTAGC
>NW_026264825.1:0-1261 GCF_000817695.3 Arachis duranensis
TAACTGCAAATGGTTTATGGTTGCTTTGTGTGAATAATTGTTGGAATTGAGTTGAATCATGGTTGTAGTTGGTGATTGGTTAATGATTTAATGTTGTAATTAATGACGATGTTGTGTATTTTGAAGTTATACTTGCTGCTAGTACTTGTTGATGTTGATCTTGTGTATGGAATGTTGCTGTGGCTGCTGGAAATTGATTTGATGAATCAGAACTTGAGATATGTTGTTATAGATGAGGTGCTGAAGAATGGATACTGTGATAATATTGTTACGTTGCACTTATGATATGAAATTGTGATATATTGAATTAAGAGTTCTTGGGCAACTTTGGTTAGTCAAAAAAAAGTTAGAAATGTGGTTTTAGATGAATCCTAGGCTTGAATATAGGATTTGGTATGTGAGGTTGTTGGAAATACTTTGTACAGAATTTCTGCAGAAATCTGCATAATTGGCAGCAGAACAAAGACTTTTTAGGAGGGGTCCAGACTTAATTTTTAGATGAAATTATTTTTCTGTAAAACTTTAGTGTGTCTTGAATATTCCATAATAAAATTCATGGAGTTTGGCGAAGTGGTTTGGAAGATACGATTTTTTGAAATTTAGTGGTTGCTGCAGATTTTTCTGGTTTTCTGGTTCTGCAGTACCAACTTCCAGACGCTATAACTTTTAATTTAAACAGAATTTTGAGTTGATTTTAAAAGGATTTTAAAGATTTATCAGTCTATTTTAAGTGAGTACAAGTTTCATGTTCATATCTATTTTGTAGACTTAGATAAGTCACTTGGAAGGTCGGTTGTTTGCTGGAAACTCTGAACTGGTTTATGAAAACAAAGCTCCACTTCCAATTGATAATTAATTAATCAAATGAAATGATATGAACCTGAAATTTGTGGATTCTAAAACTTAGGGATGTTGACTGTAATCTCACCAAAATTTAGAAGTAACGAATTAGAATTGAAATTATTATGGAATTTATAAAAAACATGGCTGCTGTCTATTTTTTGAATTTTTGTAAATGCAATAGCAGAATTTTAAAGCTTGTACAAAATTCAATTCTAATCCAAATTCAGTAAAACCAAACTTAAATTAAAGATTAAGATCTCTAGAGTTACCTTACCAACATGGTTTTGAATTAGACAAACTTAGGAAATGAAAAGGAATGTAAGTTGTCCCTAAGAAAGGTTAAAGTTAAGGACAATGATATTGAGAGATATAGTGAAGAAAGAAAAATGAGGAATAAGGAATGAAATAAAAGTTGAGA
>NW_026264825.1:9424-10273 GCF_000817695.3 Arachis duranensis
TATTTTTAGTTTACAGGAGTTTTATAAACCCCCTTTAAAAATTTTTAATCTTGGGTAAATAGTCGCCTCTTTCAATTTTTCCCCAATTTTGGCGCAAAAGAAAAACCTAAACCCGCTCAAACCAAAACATTCTTCTCAATCCTTCCCTAATTCCATCGTCTATGCTTCACACGAGAATCTCTGTTTTGCTGAGCTTTTGTTCCCTAAACCCATCGTATATCCTTATCTAAACCCATCTTCTCGTCAGGAACTCTGTTCCTTGGCTGCTTCTACTAATGGTTGCGTTGCTGATAGGGTGTTCAAAAACGATTTAAACCAACAAAACTGACCAATCAAACAAAACAAACCGAAAATCGAATAAATCAAAAACCGAAAAAACCGAAAAATGATATTTTGATTTTTTGCGGTTCGGTTCGGTTTTCGATTTTAATTGTAAAAATCCTAACCGAACCGAACCGAACCGGTTACTTAAAAAAACCCTAAAATTCAAACCCCCCAACCCCCAACTTACCCAAGTAGTCGCCACTCCCACACTCAGCATTCAGCAACCCTAGTCCCCACTCCCCAACTCTCTCCACTCTCTATCTCCCCTTGAGTCCTCAACCACTCCACAGCACCAAAAACTCCTCCTTCCATCCTCCATAGAGCCGTCGACCTCTCAGCCACTGACATCGTCAAATGGCACCCTCTTGGCAGCCCTTCCTCGTCAGTCGTCACGCTTCCCTCTTCTCGGTTCTCGGCGCGGTCCTTTCTCTTTCGACCTTCCTCATCGTGCTTCCCTCTCCTCGGCGGGGCTCTGTCTCTCCCTCCCTTCCTCGTCGTCATCCACGCGCTGCAGCCGCCGTCTCC
>NW_026264826.1:0-643 GCF_000817695.3 Arachis duranensis
CAACATAAACCCTCTTTCTCCTCCTTTGGCTGAACCACAAAGCCTCCCCCATCTCCTTCATTTCTTCTTCTCCTAATCTCTTCTTTCTTCTTTTGCTAGAGGACGAGCAAACCTTTTAAGTTTGGTGTGGTAAAAGCATTGCTTTTTGTTTTTCCATAACCATTTATGGCATCCAAGGCCGGAGAAACCTCTAGAAAGAGGAAAGGGAAGGCAAAAGCTTCTACCTCCGAGTCATGAGAGATGGAGAGATTAATCTCAAGGGTGCATCAAGACCACTTCTATGAAGTTGTGGCCTTGAAGAAGGTGATCCCCGAGGTCCCTTTCAAACTCAAAAAGAGTGAATATTCGGAGATCCGACATGAGATTCGAAGGAGAGGTTGGGAAGTTCTTACCAACCCCATTCAACAAGTCAGAATCTTAATGGTTCAAGAGTTCTATGCCAATGCATGGATCACCAAGAACCATGATCAAAGTGTGAACCCGGACCTAAAGAATTGGCTTACTATGGTTCGGGGGAAATACTTGGATTTTAGTCCGGAAAATGTAAGGTTGGCATTCAACTTGCGCATGATGCAAGGAGATGAACACCCTTACACTAGAAGGGTCAACTTTGATCAAAGGTTGGACCAAGTCCTCACAGTCA
>NW_026264826.1:9513-10272 GCF_000817695.3 Arachis duranensis
GTTATAGCCCTTTGAAGTAGGCATGGTCATGTTGTGAGCGGCCAGATTTTAACTTAGCGAAAATTCTTGCTTCCAACCTCAAGTTATAGCCCTTTGAAGTAGGCATGGTCACGATTCTTCCCTGCCCTTGGCAAGAGCAGGGCAGTGTGTGCTGATTGCCTATTCTCCTTTAATTTGGTCATGGGCCACGCTTTTAAAAGCGTGGCCTAAGGCTCCAAAGTGTGCTCCAACTTCAAAGTGTGTCCCAAAGCTCTTTTTTTCTCCTTTTTTTTTGTGCTTCTTTGCTTCTTTTTCTTCTTATTTCCTACAAGATTTATAAAATTAAAAGATCAAGGAAATATACCAATTAAGTACAAAAGCATTCAATATTTAAGCACAAATCATCAATTTCTTGTATGAAAAAAGCATAAAAAAATAGGTATATGATGACATGTCATCACAACACCAAACTTAAATCTTGCTTGTCCCCAAGCAAGAAAAGAATCATGCAATAAAGATTGATAATCCAAGGTAAGAGGAATAGCAACTCAATGTTCATGGTTAGCTAGTTTTCTATGCATGCTTCAATCACAAAAGAAATGTAAATGATTGATGCTTCTATCTAGCTCATTTTATGAAATCTTTTTCTTATAATTCTTCCTTGAAACAAGCTTTTGATTCTTTTTTTTTAGCTTCTCTTTTTGGGTGCTTTGCCCCATGAGTTGATAACAAAGCTACGACTTCTAAATGCTTTATTTTCAAGTATTACCACTTGATACA
>NW_026264827.1:0-471 GCF_000817695.3 Arachis duranensis
CAAAGAGTGAGGTCGATCCCACGGAGATTGGTAGATTAAGCAACTTTAGTTAAATGGTAGATTTAGTCAAGCAAACATAGTCTTGATTTCATGAGCATTTTGATTTTTGAACATAATTGCAAGAATTTAAATGGCAAAGAATGTAAAGAACTAGAAGAAAGAAATAAAGTGAAAGTAAATAACGGAAACTTAAATTGCAAGAAACTTAAATGACATCACAAGTAAATTGCAAGAAAATAAAGTGCTGAATTCTAAGGAGCAAAAGAGTAAATAGCAAGAAATACAGAAGCAGAATGTAAATGACAAGAATAATAAATTGCAAGAGTGTAGAAGGGAATTGGGCAATGGGTATTCAAGCACTAAGAGCAAAAGAAATGAAAATTAATGATAGAGAGAATCATTAGGGATCAGAGATGCAAGTTTTCATGAATTGATGTTAGTCAAGTCCTTCTCAATCATGGGGTATAGATC
>NW_026264827.1:9906-10267 GCF_000817695.3 Arachis duranensis
CTCTTCCCCAAAAACCCTTTACCTATCAAATCCCATCTTTCTCTTCACCACTCACATCCATCCTTCATAAATCCCCACCAAGCTCACCCTTCAAATTCAAACCACTTTCCCTCCCAAACCCACCCATAATGGCCGAACCATTACACCCCTCTCTCCTATATATACTCTTCTTCAACCCTTCATTTTCACACAACCTAAACACCTCTTCTTCTCCCTTTTGGCCGAACACAAAGCCCTTTCCATCTCCTCCATTTCTTCTTCTTCTACTCTCTTCTTTCTCCTTTTGCTCGAGGACGAGCAAACATTTTAAGTTTGGTGTGGTAAAAGCGTTGCTTTTTCGTTTTTCCATAACCATTATGGC
>NW_026264828.1:0-867 GCF_000817695.3 Arachis duranensis
TTCAAACTCTAAGTTTGGTGTTGGGAGGTTCCAACTTTGCTCTGAGTATCTGTGAGGCTCCATGAGAGCCCACTGTCAAGCAACTGACATTAAAGAAGCGCTTGTTGGGAGGCAACCCAATGTTATATTTTATCTATTTCCCTTCGTTATTTTATGTTTTCTGTAGGTTGATGATCATGAGAAGTCACAAAATCAGTTGAAAAAGCAAAAACAGAATGAAAAACAGAAAGAAAAATAACACACCCTGGAGGAGAACTTGCTGGCATTTAAACGCCAATGAAGCTAGCAAATGGGCGTTTAACGCCCAGTCTGGCACCATTCTGGGCGTTTAACGCCAGAAAGGGGCACCAGACTGGCGTTAAACGCCAGGAAAGGGCAAGAAGTTGGCGTTAAACGCCAGAAATGGGCACCAGCCCGGCGTTTAACGCCAGAATTGGCATGAAGTGCAATTTTGCTCGCCACTTGGTGCAGGGATGACTTTTCCTTGACACCTCAGGATCTGTGGACCCCACAGGATCCCCACCTACCCCACCACCCTCTCTCTTCTTCTTCACCCATTCACCAATCACCTCAACACCTCTTCCCCAAAAACCCTTCACCTATCAAATCCCATCTTTCTCTTCACCACTCACATCCATCCTTCATAAAACCCCACCTACCTAACCATTCAAATTCAAACCACTTTCCCACCCAAACCCACCCTCAAATGGCCGAACCCTACCCTTCCCCCTTTCCTATATAAACCCTCCTTCACTCCTTCATTTTCACACATCCTAAACACCATTTCTCTCCCCTTTGGCTGACCATAAAGCCATTCCTTTCTTCCTCATTTCTTCTTCTCCTACTCTCTTCTTTCTTCTTTTGCTC
>NW_026264828.1:2189-2918 GCF_000817695.3 Arachis duranensis
CTTCAAGAGGAAGAACAAGCCGCCATCACTAAGGTGGACCCGTTCCTTGATTTCCTTGTTATTTATTCTTCTGTTTTTCGAATTTTATGCTTATGTTTATCCATGTTTGTGTCTTGTGATCATTAGTGTCTTAGTGTCTATGCCTTAAAGTTATGAATGTCCTATGAATCCATCACCTTTCTTAAATAAAAAAATTGTTCTTAATTGAAAAAGAGAAGAATTGCATGAATTTTAAATTTTATAATAGATTAATTATTTTGATGTGGTGGCAACACTTTTGTTTTCTGAATGTATGCTTAAACAGTGCATATGTCTTTTGAATTTGTTGTTCATGATTGGTTGGCTCTTGAAAGAATGATGAAAAAGGAGACATGTTACTGAGGATCTGAAAAATCATAAAAATGATTCTTGAAGCAAGAAAAAGCAGTGAATACAAAAAAAAAAAGAAAGAGCGAAAAAAAGAGAAAAAAACAAAAAAAAAGGAGAAAGAGAAAAAGAAAGAAAAAGAAAGAAATAAAGTTGTGATCCAAGGCAAAAAGAGTGTGCTCAAGAACCCTGGACACCTCTAATTGGGGACTCTAGCAAAGCTGAGTCACAATCTGAAAAGGTTCACCCAATTATGTGTCTGTGGCATGTATGTATCCGGTGGTAATACTGGAAGACAGAGTGCTTTGGGCCACGGCCAAGACTCAAAAAGTAGCTGTGTTCAAGAATCATCATACTTAACTA
>NW_026264828.1:3046-3916 GCF_000817695.3 Arachis duranensis
AGAGGCAAAAAGCTAAAAGCCCCGCTCATCTAATTAATACTGATCTTCATAGATGTTTTTGGAATTCATTGCATATTCTCTTCTCTTTATCTTATTTGATTTTCAGTTGCTTGGGAACAAGCAACAATTTAAGTTTGGTGTTGTGATGAGCGGATAATTTATACACTTTTTGGCATTGTTTTTAGTATGTTTCTAGTAGGATTTAGTTAGTTTTGAGTATATTTTTATTAGTTTTTAGTTAAAATTCACTTTTCTGGACTTTACTATGAGTTTGTGTGTTTTTCTGTGATTTCAGGTATTTTCTGGTTGAAATTGAGGGACCTGAGCAAAAATCTGATTCAGAGACTGAAAAGGACTGCAGATGCTGTTGGATTCTGACCTCCTTGCACTCGAAGTGGATTTTCTGGAGCTACAGAAGCCCAATTGGCACGCTCTCAGCGGCGTTGGAAAGTAGACATCCTGGGCTTTCCAGCAATGTATAATAGTCCATACTTTGCTCAAGATTTGATGGCCCAAACCGGCGTTCCAAATCAGCTCAAGAATGCCCGGCGTTAAACGCCGGAACTGGCACAAGAATGGGAGTTAAACGCCCAAACTGGCACAAAAGCTGGCGTTTAACTCCAAGAGAAGTCTCTACACGAAAATGCTTCAATCCTCAGCCCAAGCACACACCAAGTTGGCCCGGAAGTGGATTTTTCTGTCATTTACTCATTTTTGTAAACCTTAGGCTACTAGTTCTTTATAAATAAGACCTTTTGCTATTGTATTTTCATCTGGGTAGCTATCTTTGAGTAGTTTTATGCTATCTTAGATCATGGGGAGGCTGGCCATTCGGCCATGCCTAGACCTTGTTCTTATGTATTTTCAACG
>NW_026264828.1:3964-7294 GCF_000817695.3 Arachis duranensis
GAATCTTCGTGGTATAAGCTAGAATTGATGGCGGCATTCAAGAGAATCCGGAAGGTCTAAACCTTGTCTGTGGTATTCTGAGTAGGATTCAATGATTGAATGACTGTGACGAGCTTCAAACTCCTGAAGGCTGGGTGTTAGTGACAGACGCAAAAGAATCAATGGATTCTACTCCAACCTGATTGAGGACCGACAGATGAATAGTCGTGCCGTGACAGGGTGCGTTGAACATTTTCACTGAGAGGACGGGATTGTAGCCACTGACAACGGTGATGCCCAACATACAGCTTGCCATGGAAAGGAGTAAGAAGGATTGGATGAAGACAGTAGGAAAGCAGAGAGACGGAAGGGACAAAGCATCTCCATTCACTTATCTGAAATTCTCACCAATGAAATACATAAGTATCTCTATCTTTATTCTATGCGTTATTCATATATCATCCATAACCATTTGAATCTGCCTGACTAAGATTTACAAGGTGACCATAGCTTGCTTCATACCAACAATCTCCGTGGGATCGACCCTTACTCGCGTAAGGTTTATTACTTGGACGACCCAGTGCACTTGCTGGTTAGTTGTGCGAAGTTGTGTTTATACCATGGTATTGAGCACCAAGTTTTTGGATTCATTACCGGGGATTATTTGAGTTGTGAAAAGTAGTGATCACAATTTCGTGCACCAGCCGTCGTCACCACCCACCCCCTACCTTCCCTCCCATCCCTCTTCTTCTCCCTGTCACCACCTCCCCCATCTCAGATTCCCCTCTCACTCTTCCCTCCGCCGCTGACAGCGACCGCCGGCCACCACCATCACACTGCCGGTTTCTCTCTCTCTCATCACACCCACTCCCATTCGCCCTCTCTCTCTCATCCACTCGCCGCCACTCACTCTCTCCCTCTACTCTCTTGCAAAACCGCAGCTGCCGCCATCTTCACCGCCACCGTCCACGGCGGCGCCTCTCATTGATTCTGCTGCCCCTGCCCCAATCCCAATTCCCCTTTTCATTCTCAGTTTTTCCCCGCTCCCAGGTTCCTGCTCCAATTTCTGTTCTCCTTAATTGTTCATTTCTATTAGTTACTGTAATTTTCTGTTAGTTAGTCTGAATTCAAATGTTATATGTTAGGATTAGTTAGAAATAATTGCGGTTAGGTAGCTAGGGCTGGATAGAGGATTCTAGGCCTGATAAGTGCTCCGTTTGTGTTTATTTTCTGTTTGTTTGCTTGTCTGATAAGTGCCACTTTTGAGTTGCTCTGTGTGCAATCTGTGTTGCCTGGATGCTATCTTATTGATGCTGTGATTAATTGACATCGTAATCATGCTGTTTGCACTATTTTGTTATCCGGGAATGTCCACTTTTAAGCCGAGATGCTGCCCAATTTTCAAGAAAATTAATTTCATTTTGGTCTTTATTATAATTTTGGGCTAATTCTCGTTACTTTCGACTTCCGGGATTTGCATTAAACATTTTGAACTTGATTTCTATGACCAGCCACAACCCCTCTCTTATTGAGCCTAAATATCATCATACCACTAATTCACTTTTCTAACTTACTAATTTCTTTAACCATTTAACTGCCACTCACATTTAACCCTCTTTAACCATTCTTTCAAAAGTATGATGATAGTATTGCTTAATGAATTAGAGCTGTGACTTTATTGGACATTGTATTCTTAGTTTACTTGTTCGCTTATGCTTACTTGTTTACCAATTTACCTTTCAAGTTCAGTTCACATCATGATTGTTTATTGGCCAAGTGATATTGCACCGTCCTCGGTGCACGCAAAGGAGAGCAAGGTGGACGGGTTGCTACAATTGATGAGCTTCTTCACAAGGTTGCGCGGAGGACTTGTTTGTTGCCCCATTTAAAAGCTTTTCCTTTCTCCCTCCTTGGTGGCCAACCTAAAAGGATAGAAAAGGAAAGGAATATTAAGCCTATGACAAAGATATCAAGGCAATTAGAACATAGGCGGGAGTTAATGCCAAATAAGAGTATGATTCCCTACTACATGTTAGCTAAGCATGTGAGTGAGAAAACAATGTAAGCTAAGGCATATCATTAAGCTCGATGCAAGAGTAAAGTTAAAGCATGAAGAGTGTATTGAGCATCAAGTTCAAATGAGAAGAAGTGGGTCATGAAAGACAATATGAGGTCATATCAATGCACCAAGACACAAGAGTCATACAAGATGAAGCATTGATTTAAAAGTCTCATCACCCAACAATATCAAACAAGTCAAGAAGCACCAAAATAATGTAAGAAAGTCTCAACAATTGAGTAGGAAAGTTCAACACCATTATTAAAATGGAAAGCTTAGAAAATAAAATGAGAATAAGGTATAAAAAAAACAAAATTAAAATGCAATGAATGAAAATAAGCAAATGCAATAAAAGAAAATGGAAGAAAAGAGGAAAAAAACTTTTTTTGTTTTTATAATTTTTTTTTATTTATATTAAAAGAGAAAAAAAATTTTCTAAGAGAGAAAGAAGAGAAAAAAAAATAGAAAGAAAGGAGAAGAGGAGAGGAAAGAAGGAGAAAGGAGGAAGGAGAAAAGCAGGGTGCAAATCCGCGCGCGCGCGCACAGCGTGCTAGCGCGTGGATGCAGCAGGGACAATCCGCGCGCGCGTGCACAGCGCGCTTACGCGTGGATGAGCTTGTGCTCCCAGCACAATGCTGGCACAACGCGCGCACAACTCTCTGGTTTTTGTACCAGAAGTTGCGGAAGTGCAATGTGCGCTGTGCTAGCGCGCCGATGGCCGTTTTTTTTTTTTTGCTAAAAAAAAACAGAAAAAAGTGCCCAAGAGCTCCCTATAATGTCCAAAACTCTTCTTTATTCAATCAAATATCAAACAATTCACAAAAAATGCAATTTGATTTTAGGATTTATTCATCTACTACTAATGAATACAACATACTAACAACCAATCTTTACTAACAAATCAATATGAAATGAAAATCTACCTACAATGGCAACTCAAATCACTTATTAAACAAAACTAAAAGAGGATGGAAAGAGTTTACCATGGTGGGGTGTCTCCCACCTAGCACTTTTATTTCAGGTCCTTAAGTTGGACATGTTGGGGAGCTTATTGTCATGGTGGCTTATGTTTGTACTCATCCTTGAATCTCCAAGGATCTTTACTTCTCAATTGGTTGGCAGAATTTCCAACCATCTTCATCAAGCTTGGGCAAAGTTCTACCCAAGATATGAGTCCCTATAGTTGGTCTTCACATAGCGAACCGGGATCCCATATCTTGTTTTCGCACCCGTCTTCGATTTGGTCTTCATACTCTCTCTTTCCGGGTGGTTGATATATAGAATTCTCTTTA
>NW_026264828.1:7310-9193 GCF_000817695.3 Arachis duranensis
ATGGCCTTGGAATTCTCAAAGAAGCTTCCAAACAACTTCCTAGACCCATGCCATTTGGTTCCACACCAACCATTGCTCTTTAATTTTGAGCTTGCAACCGTCATGAGCTTAAAATGACGTTTCCAATCACTACACAATTCTTTCCTACTCTTAACTCCACAAAGAGCTCTAAGTTGACCATCGTTTTCAATCAAACCATATTCAAGCGAGAAAGTAAAGCTTATGGATAAGAATTTTACCCACTTGAATGTTGTGTTGGATGGTGCCTCGGGAAGGGAGACCTCCCCACACTTAGACAATGCAAGGTCTACTTCCTTGTGCTCTTCTTTGTGTATTTTCACCTCTTTGCGAGCTTCCTCGATTTCAACCTTTCCCCTTTTATCACATGGCTTGGTGTTGTCTTCAAGAACTTCATCTTGCCCAATGGGAGGTGAGTCAATTTTAAATAGGAATTCATTGATGAATGAATCCATCTCTTGATCAACCTCTTCATATTCTTCAATTTCGATATACACCATGCCAACTTTTCCCTCTTGGTAGCTCTCATCCAATTCACTCTCTTTTTCGTTGCTCACCAAGGGTATGGGAGGTTGTGCACACTCTTCTATAATTTCAACTTCATGTCCAATGGGAGAGGATTCCATTGTAGAGAGAAATTCATCCATGATTGAATCCATCTCTTGATAAGCCTCTTCCAAGTCTCTAACGATGATATGCCTTGGAGGTTGCGCACCCTCTTCAACATCAATATCAAGCTTCTTGGAAAAGTTCTCCATGATGCTACATTCCCATGGACTTTCAACATCTCCTAAATCTTCAACCACCTCTTCCTTTTCTTCAATGATCATAGGCTCCTCCAATTGTTCCAACACAAAATAGCATCCCTCTTCCCCCACCGGAGTTTCTAATCTCTCCTTCATGCTACGCTCTTCAATTGATTCTCCATATGTGGCTATGGAAGCACCTTGAGTGTTCAAACATTTGTAGGCTAAAGTATGCACTACCTTGGTCAAGTTAGTCACAAACTCTAAGGTGTTCCTTTGCATATCCTCTTGTCCTTGAAGTAGCAAGGTAAGAGAATCATCTATTGGGGCTTGGGGTAGATAAGAGGGTTCATCATTTTGGAGAGAGGGTTCATAGTAGGAAGGTGGTTTTTCTTGGTAAGGGTATGGAGATGGTGAGTGTTGAGGTAGTTCATGGTAGTAATCTTGATAGGGTTGTGGTGGTTCTAAAGGTTCTTGCTCATAATGATCACAAGGATGTGGTATGGGTGATTGGTTATATGATGGATAAGGGTCACATAAAGGTACTTGGTAGAAAGGGGCTTATGAGTATGGTTGAGCATCATGTTGAGGATAAGATTCATAGGCATATGGTGGTGGTAGATTGTCATAAAAGGAGTCACCATAACCATTGAATTGACATGCATTAGGATGAGAATTATACCTATAAGTGTCCGGAGGTTGATGCCAATAGGAGTGATCAATTCCTTGAGGCTCCTCCCATCTTGGAGTGTTCCATCCTTGGTACATGTTAGCATTGAAGTTCACATTCCCTATAACACAATTAGAGCCAAACTCATAGCCAAAGTGAGAATTCATCATGGAAAAACAAAATAAAACTAACAAAATCTAGTAAACAAGCAAAAGACAAACTATTTACACTATTCACATATGTACAATAACCAATAACATAACACCATTGCAAATCCCCGGCAACAGCGCCATTTTGATGATTTGATTTTTGACGGTTTAGAATTTCACAAATGAATTCTCGTTGCAAGTATAGTTTCTAAACCAACAATAATCCTTTCATACAAAAAATTGTTTGTCACAAGTAACAAACCCCTAAAATTAATAACCGAAGTATTTAAACCTCGGGTT
>NW_026264828.1:9297-11498 GCF_000817695.3 Arachis duranensis
CTATCCTAATCACTAACCACAATATGAGAATTGGCAAGGATTAATCTCATTAAATCATCCTCTAACTAGTAGTAAAGGAAAGTCAAATGAGCTATATCAATCCTAGTCCATAAGTCCTAACTCTCCACTAATCCAATTAGTGAAAACTAGAGTCAATGGATCCCAATCATCAATCACTTGGACATTAGTAACTCAAGAGGTCCTAAGTTACCTTTCCAAGCCAAGAGTATAAAATTCTACTCTAAAATCCAACCAAGCATTTCATCAAACACTTGGAAGGCATAAAAGGAAAGTATAGTAAAATTGCAAGCAAAGTAAATCTACACTACTCAATTGCAAGGAATTAAACAACAACAATTCAAATGAACACAATTATTATGAATTACCTCTAATTGAATTGAAAGAGAATAGGAGGAACAAAAGTAGATCTACAACAAAGCATAAGAACAACATAAAAGAAATTGCAACAAAAGAATGGAAGAAGAATGAATGTAACAACAAAGAATTGAGAGGTAGAAGTAGAAGAAAGCAAAGATTAAAACCTAGATCTAAGAACTAAACCTAATCCTAATCCTAATCCTAGAGAGAAGTGCTCACTTCTCTCTCTAGAAACTACTTCCAAAACTAAACTATGACTAATGGTAACTAACTTCTAAAGTATGAAAAGTATGTTGATTCCTCTTCAATCCTTGGCTTAAATAGCATCAGAAATGAGTTGGATTGGGCCCACAAGGCTTCTAAAATCGCTGGCCACGTTTTGCTTTAAGTGAACCAGGTGGCAGCAACGGCGTGTGCGCGTACTATGCGCGTGCGCACCACCATACGTGTAGCAACTATGGCAAATATTATATCGTTTCGAAGCCCCGGATGTTAGCTTTCTAACCCAACTGGAACGACATCATTTGGACCTCTGTAGCTCAAGTTATGGTCGTTTAAGTGCAAAGAGGTCGGCTTGACAGCTTTCCGGTTCTTTCATTTCTTCATGAGTTCTCCAACTTTTCATGCTTCTTTCTTCATTCCCTTGATCCAATCTTTGCCTCCTAAACCTTAAATCACTTAACAAACATATCAAGACATCTAATAGAATCAAGGAGAATTAGATTTAGCTATTTTAAGTCCTAAAAAGCATGTTTTCACTCTTAAGCACAATTAAGGGAGAAGTTATAAAACCATGCTATTTCATTGAATAAATGTGGGTAAAAGGTTATAAAATCCCCTAAATCAAGCACAAGATAAACTCTACAAATGGGGTTTATCAACCTCCCCACACTTAAACCAAGCATGTCCTCATGCTTAAGCCAAGAGAGAAACAAAGGGTATCAACATTTATTCAATGTAAATAAACTATATGCAACCTAAACTATATGCAACTATCTAAATGGATGCAACTAAATGCAAAATGGTTTTACTTACTTGGTTAAAAATAAATCAATCCTCCAAGTCATACATGCACAAGTAGGGCCAAGATCATATAACGATTCATAAATCCTACCAATTCGAATATCAAAATGAAGTTCAAGTAGACTTGCGAGAAGAATGCTCATGAAAGTCGGGAATCAAGGAATTGAGCATCGAACCCTCACCGGAAGTGTTTGCACTCTAGTCGCTCGGTGTTTGGGGTTGATTCTCTCAATTCTCCCCTAATCATGCTTTCCAAGATTTGTTTTTCTTCTAACAATCAACAATTATTCAATGCATGCATATATGTATTATGAGGTCTTTTCTTTAGGTTGTAATGGGACTAGGGTCAAGGTAGGATCATATATGGCTAGTGGACTTAGGATTTGAATCTTTGATTAACTTGAACTTTCCCACCTAACCTATATAATGACCTATACAATTAAGTACTAATCTAACTACCCATTCCTCACTTTTTCACATACTCATGCATTTTCTTTTCATTTCACAACACTTATGCATTGATTCTTATTGAGCTTCACTTTGGGGCATTTTGTCCCCTTTATTGCTCTTCTTTTTTTCTTTCTTTTTCTATATACATTTTTTTTCTTTTCTTTTCTTTTTTTTCTTTTTCACTTTTATTTCTTTTTCTTTTCATTTTTCTTTTTCTTTCAAACTATACACAAGAACATCAATGCATAAGGTCTATACATTTAATCAATACATGAGTATGTACCAATTCCCCAATATAAAAATACAAAACACAAACACCCTTTTATCCCAACCAATGTCCCAAAGTTTTT
>NW_026264828.1:12236-30488 GCF_000817695.3 Arachis duranensis
AGCTAATGAAATGATGGCCTCAATCATATAAATGCATGAATACAAGGAATAATGGGACATATAGATTCAAACAAATCAAAGATTACAATCATAGAAAGAGAATAATGCACACAAGAAGGAAAATAAGTGGTTATAAGATGTAACCACGCAATTAGGCTCAAAACTCACATGCTTGTGTGTTCTTAGCTCAAAAATCATGTTCCAAAATACATTCTTTCAAGCAAGTTCAACAAAAATTTTTCAAATTGGTAGGTTGCCCTAAAACGGTTTCTTGGGAAAGAAATCATCACTCTAACCAAGTAGTCCTAATCAAAAAAAGAAGTGGTAAAATATGTACAAATTCTAACTAACATGCAACCTATCATGCAAATGCAACAACTAACTAACATTGGTGTTGAAAAGGAAATTGTTACCCATGGAGATCGATCGACGACCTCCCCACACTTGAAGATTACAAAAAAACATCCGATGAGGGTTCAAAAGTTCAATTACATGGGTTCACTCATATTATTTATATTCTTACAAGTTTGAACTCTTTTTAATAATTCAATACAATTGTGGTTTGGACTTAATTCCTATTGCCTAGCTCTTGTGCTTACACATGCTCTCTTGGAAATTGATATGTTTGAACTAAGCATTTCCATTTGCTTTAGATAATTGCATTCAAATAAATGTCATAACCCTTAGTTCCTTCTTATTTTAGCATAAGGACATGCTAAGGCTTAAGTGTGGGGAGGTTGATAAACCCCATTTTTAGGGTTTATCTTGTATTGAATTTAGAGTATTTTGATAACCTTTTCTCACATTAAACCTATGAATTGGCATGGTTTTGTAATCTCTCCCGTATTTGTGCTTAAGTGTAAAAACATGCTTTCTAAGCCTTATTTTGATGAATTCTAATTCATCCTTGATTCCATAAGATGCCTTGATGTGTTTGCTAGTAATCTCAGGTTGAAATAGGCTAGGCATGGATCAAAGGAGCAAGGAAGGAAGCATGCAAGTGGAGAGAAGCACAAAAAGCCAAAGAATTAATCTTGGCCAAGCACGCGCACGCGCACAAGGCGCTCGCGCGCACATTGTGGAATAAGCCAGGGACGCGCACGCATACCGTGCGCGCAAGTGTCGTAGTCCGCACGTGATTTTGTTATTGCAACACGTGCCTGGCGATTTTGGAAGGTTTCAGCAACCAACTTTGGCGCCAATTTGCATATAAGAACCAAGGATTGAAGGGGATTAACACATTCACATCCATAGACTCATTTGTACCTTTTTTGTAGATATTTTTAGTTAGTTACATTTGTAGAGAGAGAGACTCCAACCTCTCTCTAGGATTCATCTTCATTTTCTCACTTCTCAACCATTCCTTGGTGAGATCTATTACAACACTCAATTTACTTTGTTCATGTTGTAGATCCTCTTCTCTAATCTCAATTAGTGTTTGTAATTGTTCAATTCTCATAGATCTTAGGTTTAACTTTGTTGTTTTGGATTCTATTAATTCATTGAAGATCTCATTTTCATTGTTGCTCATTGTTGATTGTTGTTAATCTCTTGTGTTGAATTACTTTGATTCTAAACCTTTTCTCAATTTTACTATGTCTTTCATTCTTGCTCTCCAAATATTTGAGAAAATGCCAACTTTAGATATGGAGTAGCATCCCCTCACTTGGCCTAGTGGTTGAGTCATTGGAGACACTTGAATAATGGATGTCAATTGTTGATTAATAACTGAGGATTGCTACTTGACCTAGAGTGCACTAAAGCTAGACTTCCCTAGGGTAAGACTAGGACTTGTGACTCAAGTTAGTTACTTTTACTTGACTTTCCTCTATGATTAGGGGTTAACTAAGTGAAGCAACACTCCTTTGTTATCACACTTGAAGGAAGTTATAGTAATGGAACTTCCAATGTTCAACCTTGGCCAAGGCTTTTGATATTGATTGATTGTTGTTTTCTTTTATTAGCACTTTTACACCACACTTTTCAAGCCACGAAAGATCACTTAACCAATAGCATGCATCCTTGTAGCATTCCTAGGGAAGAATGACTCGGGACTAATACTCTCGGTTATAGATTGTAGAATTGTTTGATGATAGATTTTGCGTCGGTTTAGACTATACTACGATTGACTACTTGATAATTTCTATACCGGCAAAAATTCACTCATCAGACGCTGCAAACACAGAAAAAGGAGAAGTGCAAAACAAAAAACAGAAGAGCGGAGAGAGCGGAGAAAAGAAGTTATGAAAAAGGAAAAAGAAGAGAAACTGTTTCTGGGCTTTCAAAATCAAAATAAAGAGTCAAAGGGAAACGGGGCAATTAATGCTAAAATTAAGGAAAGCATTAAACCCTCGCACGTTCCCAAAGCGCCGATATAAAAGCGCGCGCTTTTTAGAGGAAACGTTCTACATTCAAAAGCAGCTACAAAGGAATCGACAAAATGCTTGAGTTCGGCTTCATCAAAAAAGGACCGAAGTTAAGGACTTGACCTCAAAAAGAAGTCCGAGCTCAAGCAGGGGCACTGTTCATACCCTGGGTCGAGCTGTCCGACCCGGGATATTCGACAGACAAAGCGACCGACCTCTTCAGGTCAGGGCAGCCCAACCTCTTCCCAAAGAGCTCGGTCAAGTCCCCAGAGAGCCCAAAGAAGGGCCCGAATAGAGGAACACGTCCCAAATCCTAAGGCGACCCAAGCCTACAGAGAGAAGGGCGGTTCCCTTAAAGATACAGGTATAACTCATACTCTGATTCTACTCAATACCTGCTTAATACCCTTGCTAACTTAAGCATCGGAGTCCCTTGCAGGTACCCCCCACCCTCCGGGGACGAAGGATCAGCAGCACTTTCAGTCCCACAAGTCGGACATACCAGCTCCGGCTGCTATACACCCGCCGGACACGTCGACTCCGACCAGTACAGAAGATCTCAACCGAGATCGACCTACAGTTTCAGGTAACCCTCAAAACACTTGCCAAGGTGGAGGTTTTGTCAGCCACTTTGTAGAGATATGACCTCATGAACTTCTACTTCCTCTCCACTCATGATGCTATAGATCATGATGGCCCGATCTACAGTCACTTCGGATTGGTTGCTAGTAGGAATGATAGAGCGTTGGATGAATTCCAACCATCCTCTAGCCATGGGTTTAAGGTCATGCCTTCTCAGTTGAACCAGCTTACCTTTGGAGTCTCTTTTCCACTGAGCTCCTTCCACACATATGTCCATGAAGACTTGGTCCAACCTTTGATCAAAGTTGACCCTTCTAGTGTAGGGGCGTGCATCTCCTTGCATCATTGGCAAGTTGAATGCCAACCTTACATTTTCCGGACTGAAATTTAAGTATTTCCCCCAAACCATTGTAAGCCAATTCTTTGGGTTCGGGTTCACACTTTGATCATGGTTCTTGGTGATTCATGTATTAGCATAGAACTCTTGAACAATTAAGATTCTGACTTGTTGAATGGGGTTGGTGAGAACTTCCCAACCTCTTCTTCAAATCTCATGTCGGATCTCCGGATACTCATTCCTTTTGAGCATGAAAGGGACCTCAGAGATCACCTTCTTCTTGGCCACAACTTCATAGAAGTGCTCTTGATGGACCTTTGAGATGAATCTTTCCATCTCCCATGACTCGGAGGTGGAAGCTTTTGCCTTCCCTTTCCTCTTTTTAGAGGTTTCTCTGGCCTTAGGTGCCATAAATGGTTATGGAAAAATAAAAAGCAATGCTTTTACCACACAAAACATAAAAGGTTTGCTCGTCCTCGAGCAAATAAAGAAAGAAGGATGGAGAAGAAGAAATAGAGGAGAAGGAGGGAGAAGAAAAGTTCGGCCAAGGAGGGGAAAAGGGTATATGATGTGTGAAAATGAAGGAGTGATGATGGGTTTATATAGGAGTGGAAGAGAGGGGTGTCCGTGTGTGAGGGTTGAGTTTGGGAGGGAAAGTTTTTGAATTTTGAATGGTGGGGTAGGTGGGGTTTTTGGGGAAGAGTGGGTGGATGTGAGTGGTGAAGTGGTGATAGGAAAGAGAAATGGAGGTGATTGGTGAAGAGTTTTGGGGGATGGTGTTATTGGAATGTGTAAAGAAGGGAGAGATTGAGTTGACGTAGGTGGGGATCCTGTGGGGTCCACAGATCCTGAGGTGTCAAGAATTTCTCATTCCTGCACCATTCTGACGTGTAAACGCCCCTTTGAGTGTCAATCCTGGCGTTAAATGCCAAGTTGTTGCCCATTTCTAGCGTTTAACGCCAGACTTTCTTCCCTTTCTGGCGTTTAACGCCAGCTTGGTGCCCTTTTCTAGCATTAAACGCCAATTTAGTGCCCTTTTCTGGCGTTAAACACCCAGAATGGTGCCAGACTGGGCGTTTAACCCCCATTCTGCTACCCTTACTGGCGTTTAAAAGCCAGTAAGCTCATCCTCCAGGGTGTGCTGTTTTTAATGCTGTTTTTGATTTTTGCTTTTGTTTGTGTGACTCCACATGATCATCATCCTAAAGAAAACATAAAATAATAATGGAAAATGGAAATTTAACATAGATAAGTAAAAATTGGGTTGCTTCCCAATAAGCGCTTCTTTAATGTCAATAGCTTGACAGTGAGCTCTCATAAAGCCTCACAGATACTCAGAGCATGGTTGCGGCCTCCCAACACCAAAATTAGAGTTTGAATGTGGGGGCTTGGTTTGACTCTGTATTGAGAGAAGCTTTTCATGCTTCTTCCCCATGTGTACAGAAGGAGATCCTTGAGCCTTAAACACAAGGTAGTCCTCATTCACTTGAAGGACTAACTCTCCTCTGTCTACGTCAATCACAACTTTTGCTGTGGCTAGGAAGGGTCTTCCAAGGATGATGGATTCATCCTCATCCTTCACAATGTCTAGGATTATGAAGTCAGTAGGGATGTAAAGGCCTTCAACCTTTACGAAGACATCCTCTACAAGTCCATAAGCCTATTTCTTTAATTTGTCTGCCATCTCCAATGAGATTCTTGCAGCTTGTACCTCAAAGATCTCTAGTTTCTCCATTACAGAGAGTGGCATGAGGTTACACTTGACCCCAGGTCACACAGAGCCTTTTCAAAGGTCATGGTGCCTATGGGGCAAGGTATTAAGAACTTTCCGGGATCCGGTTTCTTTTAAGGTATTCTCAGCTAAACTAAAGCGTTCAGTTCATGAATGAGCAATGGAGGTTCATCTTCCAAAGTCTCAATACCAAATAACTTGGCATTCATCTTCATGATTGCTCCTAAATATTGAGTAATTTGCTCCTCAGTAGTAACTTCATCTTCATCAGAAGAAGAATATTCTTTAGAGCTCATGAATGGTAATAAGAAGTTCAGTGGAATCTCTATGGTCTCTAGATGAGTCTCAGATTCCTTTGGTTCCTTATGAAGGGACTCCCTAGTGGTTAGTGGACGTCCCATGAGATCTTCCTCACTGGGAATCACTGTCTTTCCCTCCTCTACAGGTTCGGCCACGTTGGACGTGTAAATGGCCTTGCACTCTCTTTTTGGATTCTCTTCTATATTGCTTGGGAGAGTGCTAGGAGGACTTTGGTGGGCAAAATTGTGATCATCAACAATGGCTCCAACAACTTGGTGCTCTCAAACGTGAATCACACTTTGTCACAACTTCGCACAACTAACCAGCAAGTGCACTGGGTCGTCCAAGTAATACCTTACGTGAGTAAGGGTCGATCCCACGGAGATTGTCGGCTTGAAGCAAGCTATGGTCACCTTGTAAATCTCAGTCAGGCAGATTCAAATGGTTATAAAGTTTTGATAATTAAAAGATAAATAAACAGAAAATAAGGATAGAGATACTTATGTAAATCATTGGTGGGAGTTTCAGATAAGCGCATGAAGATACTATGTTCCTTCTGAATCTCTGCTTTTCCTACTGCTTTCATCCAATCATTCTTACCCTTTTTCATGGCAAGCTGTATGTAGGGCATCACCGTTGTCAATGGCTACTTCCCATCCTCTCAGTGAAAATGGTCCAAATGCTCTGTCACAGCACGACTAATCATCTGTCGATTTTCGATCATGTCGGAATAGGATCCATTGATCCTTTTGCGTTTGTCACTACGCCCAACACTCGCGAGTTTGAAGCTCGTCACAGTCATCCCATCTCAGATCCTACTCGAAATACCACAAACAAGATTTAGACTTTCCGGATCTTAGCAATGGCCGCCAATGATTATAGCTTATACCACGAAGACTCTGATCTCATGGAATGGGAGGCTCGGTTGTCAGGCGAGGCAACCATACGTCGTGGGTCAGGAGTCCAAGAGATACTCATTCAATCTAATGTAGAATAGAGGTGGTTGTCAGGCACACATTCATAGGTTGAGAATGGTGATGAGTGTCACAGATCATCACATTCATCATGGTTAAGTACGAATAAATATCTTAGAATAAGAATAAGCAAGAATTGAATAGAAGAACAATAGTACTTTGCATTAATACTCGAGGTACAGTAGAGCTCTACATCTTAATCTTTGGTGTGTAGAAACTTCACCATTGAAAATACATAAGAGATAATGCTGTTTGTTCTGGGGGTTTATCTGAAACTGTAGGTCGATCTCGGACGAGATCTTTTGTGCTGGTCGGGGCTGTTGTGTCTGACTTGGTGATGGTGCTGATCCTTCGTCCCCTGAGGGTGGGAGGGTACCTGCAAGGGACTCCGATGCTTAAGTTAGTAAGGGTATTAAGCAGGTATTGAGTAGAATCAGAGTATGAGTTATACCTGGGTGCTCCAGTGTATTTATAATGGTGTAGAATGACCTTCTTAGATAAGATAAGTTAGTTATCTTATCTTTATCTTTATCTTATCTTCAAGGGAACCGCCTTTATCTCTACGGGCTTTGGGTTGCCCTTGGATTTAGGACGTGTTCCTCTATTTGGGCCCTTTGTTGGGCTTTCCTGTGACTTGGCCGAGCTCTTTGAGAAGAGATTGGGTCATCCTGACCTGAAGAGGTCGGTCGCTTTATCTGTAGAACATCCTGGGTCGGACAACTTGACCCAGGGTATGAACAGTGCCCCTGCTCGAGCTCGGTCTTCCTTTTTGAGGTCGAGTCTTTAGTTTTAGGACTTCGATCCTTCTTTGGTGAAGCCAAACTCAAGCATTTTGTCGATTTCTTTTTTGTAGAGTTCTCCTTGTTTGAATGCGGAACGTTTCTGTTCCGTTTCCTCTGAAAGCGCGCGCTTTTGCGTTAGTGCCCTGGCCTTGGGAATGCGCGAGGGTTTTTAATGCCCCCATTAATTGGTTTTCAATGCCCCTTTTCTCTTGCTTCTTTTATTTTGAACTTCACACACGGAGACGGTTTTTTCTCCTTTCTGTAACTTCCCCTTTTCTTTCTCACTTTTGTTGTTTTCGTCTTTCGTCTGCCCTTTCGTATTTTTCTTTGTGACATTGTTTGGCGATCGTGGGTGCTCTTTTTGCTTTTGACGGCAACTCCTGATCTCTTCGTCTTAGCTCTCCGCGCGCTTCTCCTTTTTCAGGTTGGTTCATCTTCTCTTTTTTGCTTGCATTGTTCTACTTCCTGGTATAGTAGAGTTTTTGTTTGAGTGTATATTTGGGAAAGTTTGAACCTTTTCGCATTTCTATATTTTTTGTTGCTGCGATTTCTGGCTTTTTCTTCTCTGATGTTCCTTTGGCAGTTGAAGTTTCCTAAGGCTTTTGCATGTTATTGCCTGATTCATTTGATTTTTGAAGAAAAGATTGTGCCTTTATCTGTTTTTCCATTTGGCATGTTCTTGCTGTTGGGTGGACTGAGGTTGTAATTTCTATCAACGCTTATTTTGATGACTTTATTTACTTTTTGTTGGGACGTGTAAAGATGTAGGCTTGTATGCTTCCCTGAATCTTTTTTCTGCCTCCAAAGGATGCCCCTGGAACCTTTTGGATTGGGTCCTGGGGTTTCCTTTTGTTGCTTTACCTGGTTTCTTTGACACCTATATTCTTTAGTTTTGTGAGTTGCATTCGTTTATGCTTGAGTTGTTCAATTAGTGTTCCGAGGTGTTTTCTGAGTAATCCAATCTTCTTTTCTTCTTGTAGGACTAGTTAACCATGTCTTCTCGTAAAAATATTGTTGAGACGTCTTCCCAGGTCCCTGAGGGCATGGCCGATTGGGTGGATTCTATGGTCCTCTTATGCGTCTCGTTGGTTGACTTTGAGTTTTTTCAGCAACTTAGGTAGTTTCATAGGATTTGTAGCAACAGTAGTGACGAGAAGAATTATGAGCTCGTATCTCCAACTTCTTATGAAAGGGTTTGCTTTTCTACCCGGATTGCTGGAGAGCGCCCCTTTTTCTATGCATATGACTTCTTTTTTAGTCAAATGAATATTACTCTTCCTTTTACCCCTTTTGAAACCAACCTGTTATGTTCCTGTAATGTAGCTCCATCCCAACTTCACCCCAATTCCTGGGGTTTTATAAAAATATTTCAGCTGCTGTGTCATGAATTTGGCATCCCTGCTTGACAATCTCTTTTCTTTTATCTCTTTGTTTTGACAAAGCCTGGTGTAGTGAAGAAGAAAGCCGCTTGGGTTTCTTTCTGAGCTTCACAGGGGTAAAAGGTTTTCTCCATGTTTGATGAGTCTTTTCGCGATTTCAAAAATTACTTTTTTAGGGTTCGAGCTGTTGAAGGAGCTCGGCCCTTTTTTCTAGATGAGAATGATGAGCCCACCTTTCCTTTAGAGTGGCAAAAGAATGTAGTGGTATTGAGATACTCGTGGGAGATGTTAGATGAGGCTGAACAAGCTTTTGTGACTGTGCTGGAAGAAAACTGGGGGGAGCCTCCTCATCTTGACACAAAGAAATTTTTAGCTAACCCCTCTCTCCTCCGAGCTGAGCTTGATAGTGGTCAATTTTTTCTATTGGTTTGCTTGTTGTGTTTGTCTCTTGTGAGATCTTTTTATGACTCGTAGCTTGGCTTCCTGTTTGTGATGTTTGTTTGCAGAGATGATTAAGAACAATGAGTCCATGAAGGCCTTTAAGAGGGCAAGGAAGGCTACTGCGGCTCAGAATGCTTTGGCCAAGGCGGTCGGGGAGGAAACTTCTCAGGTTTCGTCTAAGCCTTTGGTTACAAGTTCTCTTGGGCCGAGGAAGGTTATCCCCACTCCTCGAGTTTGTTTGATTGATCCTTTTGCTGGTACTTCCTCTCCTTCTGCCGCTCCTCCTCCAAAAAGACCTCGGACTGTCGAGCCATTTAATCTTGGTGCTCCTGACTTTGATGCTGTTGGGTTTGTAGATCAGCAGATTGCTCCCTATGGTGTCATGCCTACTGACGATGTATCCATTCTTCGTCATTTGGATTTTATTACTCGGAGTGGTATTACACTGGCACACATGGGAGCGGCTTTATACCGAACTGCTCAAGATCTTCCTATCCATGCTACCAAGGCTTTTATGGAAGAGGCAAAATCAGAGTTTGACCGAATTAAGGGTTTGAAGGAGGAGCTCGAGGTGAAAGTGGCCGAGCTGGAGAAGGAGCTAAAGGGGGAAAAGGCCCGGGCTGTTGGTCTGGCGGCTGCCGCGCAACTGGTCGAGGATACGGCGCTAAAATATAAGGATAGCTATGTTACTACTTATAGAGAGATGATGGAGCTCAGGAGTAGGTTGGAATCTGTTCAGGCTGATTACACCGAACTTCAAGGTCATCTTGTAGGTAGTGTTACTGCGGCTTATGAGAATCTGAAAGAGCAATTTCGAGTTCTTGCGCTAGATCTCGACCTTTCCCTTATTAGTCTGGACAATGTTGTTAAGGATGGTAAGATTGTCCCTGACGATCCCGATGATGATGATGATGATCGTCCTTCACTGCCTGCTACCAAGACTTCTGCTGTGCCGACTTCTCTGACTTCTACTACTGGGATCAATCGTCTAGAAAGGGAACCGGATTGCCAAGTCTTGAACTGAGATGATGGGATGGTAGATGCGGTGCCTCTTCAGACTCGTCCTCCTTCACCCCGAGTTGATGCTGTTGAGAAGTCTTCTGATGTTGTCTGAGTTTTCTCCCTTTTTAATGTAGATAGCCCGACTTGTGGGCTTTTGAACTCTTTATCTTGTAACTGGTGTTTTGGTGACTGTTGATACTTTTTGGTTGCTTGTTTAGCAACTTTATTTTGAAAAACAAAGTAGTTTTCGAGCTTCCGGGGCTGATCTTGATGGCCTCTGGAGTTTGCTATTATCATAACTTAGTAGTTTTTATATCATGTCTGCTTGCACTCATCTTGGTACCTTCGTAGGCTGGGACATGATTAGCTTGATTATTTGGCTTGGTTTTATTTGTAATCCTCCTTTTTGGACCTCGTTTAGATCTCTTTTGGGGACTATTTTTGTAATTTCTGTGTCCTGGGCCTGACTTCATCATGTCGGGTCCTGTCGAGTTTGCTTGGTAATCCTCTTTCTTGGACCTTGTTCAGGTCTCTTTCGGGGATTACCTTTTGTAGCTTTACATCTTTCTGGGCCTATTTCGTCACGTCGGGCCCCATCGAGTTACTTGATGATCCTCTTTCTTGGACCTTGTTCAGGTCTCTTTCATGGATTATCTTTGTAACTTATCTTTCTGGGCCGACTTCGTCAGGTCGGGCCCTGTCGAGTTTTCTTGGTAATCCTCTTTCTTGGACCTTGTTCAAGTCTCTTTTGGGGATTACCTTTTGTAGCTTTACATCTTTCTGGGCCAACTTCGTCATGTCGGGCTTTGTCGAGTTACTTGATAATCCTCTTTCTTGGACCTTGTTCAGGTCTCTTTCAGGGATTTATCTTTTGTAACTTTATCTTTCCGGGCCAACTTTGTCACGTCGGGTCATGTCGAGTTACTTGATAATCCTCTTTCTTGGACCTTGTTCAGGTCTCTTTCAGGGATTATCTTTTCTAACTTTTTTTTCGGGCCGACTTTGTCACGTCGGGCCCTGTCGAGTTACTTGATAATCCTCTTTCTTGGACCTTGTTCGGGTCTCTTTCAGGGATTATCTTTTGTAACTTTTTGTAGGAGTCCGACTTCGTCATGTCGGGCTCTTCGAAGTTATAGTAATCCTCTTTTATAGGGTTGGCCAGACCTCTTTCAAGGGCTTTACTTATAACTTGGGTTGTTGTGGCTGGTCCGACTTATTGTGCCGGCCAGTCTTTAAGTTATTTTATAGCAATCTATTTTATTAGGACCTTGGCAGGTCCTTTCTATGGATCACTTTCTATAACTTCTTTTATTATTCTATTTTCATCTTTGCCGATTTTGTAGAATTTGGGTTTTTAGCCCTCGTTTTTATCGTGATCGCGCAGTGAATTTGGTTTTCACTTTCTGTCGATTTGTAGCTTTACAATCGAGCGATGAATGTTTTTAGAATAATACGACTTGAGCATTTGTAGAGAATCTGAACAAATTTTATTAAAAGAGAGTGCAAATATACATGAGGAGTTAATTTCCTAAGTCGGGTGATTTGTAGGTCTTGGCGTAGCGCCTCGTTAAAAAACCTTTTTCAGGAAAAAGAGTGCGCCTTGTCCAAGATCTTTTATCATCCCTAGCTATAGTACCTTCTTAGGTTGCAGGCATGCCATGATCTAGGAAGCTCTCACCCGTTGAGTTCGGAAAGCTTGTAGTAGCCCTTTCCCAATACTTTTATGACTCGGAAGGGTCCTTTCCAGTTTGCTGCCAGCTTTCCTTCTCCAGGTCGAGTTGTTCCTATGTCGTTTCGGATTAGGATGAGGTCATTTTCAGCAAAGGCCCGCTTATTACTTTTCGGTTGTATTTGGAGGTCATTTGTCGTTTCAACGCCTCTTCCCTTATTTGAGCTTTTTCTCGAATTTCTGGAAGTAAGTCGAGCTCTTCACTTTGAAGTTGGGAATTGGCTTTTTCGCTAAAATGGATTACTCTGGGTGATCCTTCTTCGACCTCTACTGGGATCATTGCCTCCATTCCGTAAGCTAATCGGAAGGGTGACTCCTTTGTCGTGGAATGTGGAGTCGTTCGGTACGCCCATAGGACTTGTGGGAGCTCCTCAGCCCAGGCTCCCTTTGCATCCTGTAATCTCTATTTTAACCCTGCTAATATAACTTTATTAGCATCTTCGGCTTGCCAATTGGCTTGGGGGTGCTCAACAGAGGTGAATTGTTGTTTTATATTCAGGTTGGCCGCTAGTTTTTTGAAGCCTGCGTCTGTGAACTGGGTACCATTGTCTGTAGTGATGGAGTATGGAACTCTGAACCTTGTGACGATGTTTCTATATAGGAATTTCTTACTTCTTTGAGCTGTGGCATTAGCTAAGGGTTCTGCCTTGATCCATTTTGTAAAGTAGTCTATTCCTACTATGAGGAATTTGACTTGTCCTGATCCTTGAGGAAAAGGTCCGAGGAGATTGAGTCCCCATTTTGCGAATGGTCAAGGTGAGGTTACGCTGATGAGTTCCTCACGCGGAGTGGTGTGGAAGTTGGCATGCTTTTGACATGGCAAACATGTCCTTACAAATTCTGTGGTTTTTTTTTGTAGAGTTGGCCAATAAAATCCTACCCGAAGTACTTTTTTGGCGAGTGCTTGCGCTCCGAGGTGATTGCCACAAATGCCACTGTGTACTTCTTCTAGGATATCCTTAGTGTTGGAAGTCGGCACGCATTTTAGTAATGGTGTTGAAATCCCTCTTTTGTATAAAGTATTATTTATGATGGTGTAGTATTGTGCTTCCCGTTTTAACCTATTTGCCTCTTTCTCATCTGTAGGGAGGGCTTCTGTTTTGAGGTAATTAATTATGGGGGTCATCCATCCTTGATCGTGACCTGTTATGGCTAGGACCTTTTCTTCTTCTGAGATTGATGGATTCTGTAGAATTTCTTGGATAAGGCTTCTATTGTTGCCTCCTGGTTTGGTGCTGGCTAGTTTTGAGAGTGCATCGGCCCGGGCATTCTGTTCTCGGGGTATGTGTCGAATCTCATACTCTCTGAGTTGTCTGAGCTGTTCCCTGGTTTTATCGAAGTACTTTCTCATAGTGGGATCTTTGGCTTGGTAGCTTCCTGTTATTTGTGAAGTGACTACCTGTGAGTCGCTGAAGATGATAAGTTTTTGAGCTCCAACCTCCCTAGCCAGCTTCAAACCAGCTAGTAGTGCCTCATATTCCGCTTGATTGTTTGAGGCAGGGAACCCAAATTTGAGGGAGAGTTCAATTTGGGTCCGCTGGTCACTTTCAATTATTACATCTGCGCCACTTCCCGTTTTATTTGAGGAGCCATCCACATATAGATTCCATTCTGCGGGGATTTCCGGTGTGTCCGTATTCTGCAATGAAGTCGGCCAGATATTGAGATTTGATGGCCGTCCGAGCTTCGTATTGAAGGTCGAATTCGGACAACTCGACTGCCCATTGCAAGATTCTGCCTGCCAAGTCTGTTTTCTGTAAGATTCTTTTATGGGCTGGTTGGTCCGAACTTTAATGGTGTGAGACTGGAAATATGGGCGAAGTCGTCGAGATGTTATTATGAGAGTGTAAGCGAACTTTTCTATTTTCTGGTAGTTCTGCTCGGACCCTTGTAACGCTTTGCTGATAAAGTATATGGGTTGTTGCCCACAGTTGTCTTCTCAGACCAGTGCTGAGGCTATTGCCCGATTTCCCACTGCGAGGTACAAGATGAGTGGTTCTCCTTCCCGTGGCTGACTTAATATAGGTGACCGTCCCAAAAAATTTTTGAAGTCTTGGAAGGCTTGCTCGCATTCAACTGTCCATTCAAACTCCTTTCCCTTCCTTAGAGTGGCGTAGAAGGGGAGAGATCTTATTGCTGATCCAGCCAGGAATCTGGACAAGGCTGCCAACCGCCCATTGAGTTGTTGTACCTCTTTGATACAAGTCAGACTTTTCATGTTGAGTACGGCCCTGCACTTGTCCGAGTTTACCTCCATTCCTCTCTGTGTGATCATAAAACCCAAGAATTTACCAGCTTCTACTACGAAGGTACATTTTGTGGGATTGAGTCGCATGCCGTGTCGTCTTATGGTGTTGAATACTTGTGTCAGGTCGAATAATAACATCTCTTCGCTTTGCGTCTTCACTAGCATGTCATCTACGTAGACCTCCATGATCTTTCCGATGTGACATGTCGTCTACGTAGACCTCCATGATCTTTCCGATGTGATCCAAAAAAACTTTGTTCATTAATCTTTGGTAAGTGGCTCCCGCGTTTTTGAGACCGAAGGGCATAACAATGTAGCAGTAATTTGCCTTTGGGGTTAAGAAAGAGGTTTTTTCTTTGTCGGGTGGGTACATTGGGATTTGGTTATATCCCGAGTATGCGTCCATAAAGGAGAGGTATTTGTATCCGAAGGAGGCATCTACCAGTGCGTCGATGTTTGGGAGCGGATAAGGATCTTTCGGGCAAGCTTTGTTGAGATCGGTATAGTCGGTGCACATTCTCCACTTCACATTTGACTTTTTTACCAAAACGACATTAGCAAGCCATAACAGCTATTTGACTTCTCTTATGAAGCCTGCCTCCAGTAGAGCTCGTACCTGTTCTTCCACCGCTTGAGAGCGTTTTGGTCCTAGCTTTCTGCACCTTTGTTGTACCGGCCGAGATCCTGGGTAGACTGCTAGCTTGTGGCACATTAGTTTGGGATCTATGCCTGGCATGTCTGCGGCCTTCCACGCAAAGAGGTCGGCGTTGTCGCGTAGGAACTGTATGAGTGATTCTTTTATGTCCCCTTTTAGGAGTGTGCCGATGTTGGTTGTTTGGTCCGGGGTGTTCCCGATCTGAATTTTCTCTATTTCTCCTTCAGGTTGTGGGCGGAGCTCCTACCGCCTCCAAACTCCACCGAGCTTGATTGTGTGGAATTCTTCTCCTCTGCCTTTGAGGTTTAGACTTTCGTTGTAACAGCGACGCGCCATCTTCTGATCTACCTTTACTGTGGCTATTCCACCTACAGTTGGGAACTTCATGCATAGATGCGGAGTCGAGACTATTGCGCCGAGCTGATTTAACGTTGCCTGACCTATTAGGGCATTGTAGGCTGAGCTTACGTCGATGACGATGTAATCTATTTTGAGTGTTCTTGACTGACTTTCTTTTCCAAAAGTTGTGTGGAGCGAGATGTATCCCATCGGTTGAACTGGGGTATCTCCTAGCCCGAACAGGCTGTCCGGATATGCTTTGAGTTCTTTTTCTTCCAAGCCGAGTTTGTCGAAAGCGGTTTTGAATAAGATATCGGCAGAGCTCTCCTGGTCTATCAACGTGCGGTGAAGATTTGTGTTTGCCAGTATAATAGTGATGACCATGGGATCGTCATGCCCTGACGCGACGCTGGATGCGTCTTCCTTGGTAAAAGTGATCACCGGGATGTCGGGTGCTTCCTCCTTTTCTGCGACGTGATATACGTCTTTGAGATGTCTTTTGCGGGATGATTTGGAGATTCCTGCCCCGGTGAATCCGCCGTGTATCATGTGGACATGTCTTTCTGGCGTCTGGGATGATCGGGCGATTGGTCTGATATCTTCTGCTTTTCTTCTTTTCCTTTGTTCATCATCATGGGTGGCCAGGTATCGATCTAGCTTTCCTTCTCGTACGAGCTTTTCTATGACATTTTTTAAGTCAAAACACTCATTGGTGGAGTGCCCGCGGATCCGATGGTATTCACAATATTCAGCCCGGTTTCCTCCTCATTTTTTGCCTTTGAGTGGTCGAACTGGTGGTATTTTTCTGTGTTACAAACCTCTCTGTAGACATCCACAAGAGACACTCGAAAGAGGGGTGTAATTGTGGTATTTTTTTATTTTCTCTCCATGGCGATCTTCCTTCTTTCTGGAATCTTTGTCTTTATCCCGAGAGGTGAACCCGACCTTTGAGGTTTCTCCTAATCGGGATTTTTCTTCCATGTTGATGTACTTTTCCGCTCGTTCCTGCACCTCGTTCAGAGACATGGGGTACTTCTTTGATATAGATTGACTAAAAGGCCCTTCTCGCAGGCCATTAATGAGGCCCATGATAGCGGCCTCTGTTGGCAGGTTTTGTATATCCAGGCATGCCTTGTTGAATCTCTCCATGTAGTTGTGCAGGGTTTCCCTTTCTCCTTGTCTGATTCTCAGTAAGCTCGGCGCATGTTTAGCTTTGTCCTTTTGGATGGAGAATCTGGCCAGGAATTTCTTGGCCATGTCATCGAAACTCGAGATGGATCTAGGAGGGAGGTTGTCGAACCATTTAATTGCTATTTTTGTTAAAGTAGTTGGAAAGGCTTTGCAACGAACTGCATCTGAGGCGTCGGTGAGATACATTCTACTCCTGAAGTTGCTGATATGATGGCTGGGATCCGTAGTGCCATCGTACAAGGTCATGTCTGGGAGTTTAAAGTCTTTTGGGATTCTTGTCTTCATGATCTCCTTGGTGAATGGATCTTGCTCCTTGCGGGTGGTATCTTCGGGAGTGGATCGGCTGACTTTAGTCTTGACATCGGCTTCAAGTTTTAGGAGTTTGTTCTCTAATTCCTGGCGTCGCCTTATTTCTCTTTGTAGATCCTTCTCGGCCTCTCGTTGACGTAGAGCGTCTTCCTCAAGTCGTTTTAACCGATCTTAAAATGCATCCAGGGCTCCCTCGTTTGGGGAGTTCTTATTGTTGATTTGGGGAGTATCTTTTGCTGTAGAGTCCGCATTTTTATGTGGCATTCTTTCTTTTAGATCTGAGGTGTGATCATTGTCATGATCGTCCGCCATGGTAATGGGATGACTTCCGGGTCCCCGAAAACGGCGCCAACATTCCGGGGGTTTATCTGAAACTGTAGGTCGATCTCGGACGAGATCTTCTGTGCTGGTCGGGGCTGTTGTGTCTGACTTGGTGATGGTGCTGATCCTTCATCCCCGGAGGGTGGGGGGTACCTGCAAGGGACTCCGATGCTTAAGTTAGCAAGGGTATTAAGCAGGTATTGAGTAGAATCAGAGTATGAGTTATACCTGGGTGCTCCAGTGTATTTATAATGGCGTAGAATGACCTTCTTAGATAAGTTAAGTTAGTTATCTTATCTTTATCTTTATCTTATCTTCAAGGGAACTGCTTTTATCTCTATGGGCTTTGGGCTGCCCTTGGATTTGGGACGTGTTCCTCTATTTGGACCCTTTGTTGGGCTTTCCTGTGACTTGGCCGAGCTCTTTGAGAAATTCACTTCCGGGGCCCACTTTGGTGTGTGCTTGGGCTGAGCTTGAGCTTTACACGTGCAGAGGCTTCTCTTGGGGTTAAACGCCAAGTTGTAACGTGTTTTTGGCATTTAACTCTGGTTTGTGGCGTGTTTCCGGCGTTTTACTCCAGAATGCAGCATGGAACTGGAGTTGAACGCCAGTTTGCGTCATCTAAGCTCGAATAAAGTATGAACTATTATATATTTGTGGAAAGCCCTGGATGTCTACTTCCCAACGCAATTGAGAGCGCGCCATTTAAAGTTATATAGCTCCAGAAAATCCATTTCAAGTGCAGGGAGGTCAGAATCCAACAGCATCAGCAGTCTTTTGTCAGCCTCCTATCAGATTTTTGCTCAGGTCCCTCAATTTCAGCCAGAAAATACCTGAAATCACAGAAAAACACACAAACTCATAGTAAAGTCCAGAAATGTGAATTTTGCATAAAAACTAATAAAAACATCCCTAAAAGTAGCTAGATCCTACTAAAAACTACCTAAAAACAATGCCAAAAAGCATATAAACTATTCGCTCATCACAACACCAAACTTAAATTGTTGCTTGTCCTCAAGCAACTAAAAATCAAATAGGATAAAAAGAAGAGAATATACTATAAATCCCAAAATATCAATGAATATTAGTTCTAATTAGATGAGTGGGACTTGTAGCTTTTTGCTTCTGAACAGTTTTGGCATTTGATGAGCGGATATTTTATACGCTTTTTGGGGGTAATTTCATGTAGATTTTAGCATGTTTTAATTAGTTTTCAGTAGAATATTATTAGTTCTTAGGCAAAAATCATATTTCTGGACTTTACTATGAGTGTATGTTTTTCTGTGATTTCAGGTATTTTCTGACTGAAATTGAGGGAGCTGAGCAAAAATCTGAGTTAGGCTGAAAAAGGACTGCTGATGCTGTTGGATTCTGACCTCCCTGCACTCGAAATGGATTTTCTGGAGCTACAGGAGTCCAATTGATGCGCTCTCAACGGCGTTGGAAAGTAGACATCCAGAGCTTTCCAGCAATATATAATAGTCCATACTTTGCGCGAAGATAGACGACGTAACTTGGCGTTGAACGCCAAGTACATGCTGCTGTCTGGAGTTAAACGCCAGAAA
>NW_026264828.1:30497-32854 GCF_000817695.3 Arachis duranensis
CGTGGATAGCTTTAGTCTCAGCCCCAGCACATACCAAGTGGGCCCCAGAAGTGGATTTCTGCACCAATTATCTTAGTTTACTCATTTTCTGTAAACCTAGGTTACTAGTTTACTATTTAAACAACTTTTAGAGACTTATTTTGTATCTCTTGACATTTTCAGATCTGAAATATATGCACTTTGATGGCATGAGTCTCTAAACTCCATTGTTGGGGTGAGGAGCTCTGCAGCGTCTCGATGAATTAATGCAATTATTTCTATTTCACTCAAACGTGTGTATGGTCCGATCTAAGATGTTTATTCGCGCTTAATTATGAAGGAGGTGATGATCCGTGACACTCATCACATCCCTCAATCCATGAACGCGTGCCTGACAAACACCTCCGTTCTATATCAGACTGAATGAGCTTCTCTTAGATTCCTTAATCAGAATCTCCGCGGTATAAGCTAGAATTGATGGCGGCCACTCTTGAGAATCCGGAAGGTCTAAACCTTGTCTGTGGTATTCCGAGTAGGATTCAAGGATTGAATGGCTGTGACGCGCTTCAAACTCGCGATTGTTGGGCGTGATGACAAACGCAAAAGGATCAATGGATCCTATTCCAACATGATCGAGAACCAACAGCTGATTAGCCGTGTTGTGACAGAGCACCTGGACCATTTTCACTGAGAGGATGGGAGGTAGCCACTGACAATGGTGACACCCTACATACAGCTTGCCGTAGACGTTCTTTACAAACAATTGAGTTGAATATTACATTGCAGAAATTCAGAGGACAAAGCATCTCCAAAACTCCAACATATTTCTCATTACTGCACAACAAGTAACGATTTTATTCTCTTTTATTTTTCCAATCTAATAATTCCAACTGATAATTTTAATTAATATCCTGACTAAGAATAATAAAATAAACATAGCTTGCTTCAAACCAATAATCTCCGTGGGATCGACCCTTACTCACGTAAGGTATTACTTGGACGACCCAGTGCACTTGCTGGTTAGTTGTGCGAAGCTGTGTTAAATAGTCCATTAATATTGGCCACACAATTTCGTGCACCAAGTTTTTGGCACCGTTGCCGGGGATTATTCGAGTTTGAACAACTAAAGGTTTATTTTGTTGCTTAGATTAGGAAGAATTTATTCTCTTTTTCACTAGAATTGCATCTTTTATTATCCCTTTATAAAAATTTTTCAAAAATATTATTTTTCTTTATCAATTTCTAATTTTTTTTCGTGAGTTTAGTGTCTTGTTCTAAGTTTGGTGTCAATTGCATGCTTTTCCTTGTCTCTTAATTTTTTCGAATTGCATGTTCTTGTTTTTCCTTGATCTTCAAATTGTTCTTGGCAATTGGGCACCTTCTTTTTAAAATCCTTTTTCAAAAATAATTTTTCTTGATTTAATCTTGTGCCAAACTCTAAGTTTGGTGTTTTCTTGTTAATTTTAATATAATTTTCGAAAATTTATCTTGGTTTTCTAAAAATTTTAAGTTTGGTGTTCTCTCTTTTGTTCTTGGTGTTCTTGTGAATCTTCAAGGTGTTCTTGAGTTTTTCTTGTGTCTTGATCTTAAAATTTTTAAGTTTGGTGTTCCTTGGTGTTTTCCCTCCAAAAATTTTCGAAAATAAGGAGCATTAGATCTAAAAATTTTAAATCTTGTGTCTTTTATGTGTTTTTCTCTTTCATCATAAAATTCAAAATTCAAAAAAAATTATCTTTTCTAACTAATTTTAAACTATAATTTCGAAATTTTTATATAAAAATTTCAGATTTCAATTTCAAAATTTTTCGGAAATCTTCACAAAATATTTTCAATTTTTTTATTTTATTCCGTTTTTATTTATTCCATTTTTGTTTTATAAAATAAATAATATCAATATACATATCATCTCTCTTGTTCCATCATGGAATTAAGTGGAAATGAACAGTCTAAGAGGACTTTGGGGTCATATGCTAGCCCCACTACTGTTTCATATGGGAGTAGTATCTGTATACCCTCCATTGGAGTTAGTAGCTTTGAGTTGAATCCTCAGCTCATTATCATGGTGCAGCAAAGCTGCCAGTATTCCGGTCTTCCACATGAAGAACCTACAGAATTTCTGGCATAATTTTTGCAAATTGCTGACACAGTACATGATAAGGAAGTAGATCAGGATGTCTACAGATTATTACTGTTTCTATTTGTTGTAAAAGATCAAGCTAAGAGGTGGTTAAATAACCAACCTAAGAACAGCATAAAGACATGGAAACAGCTGTCAGAAAAATTTCTGAATCACTATTTCCCTCCAAAATGGATGACACAGCTAAGGCTAAGCATCCAAGGCTTCAAACAAGGAGATAATGAATCCCTTTATGATGCCT
>NW_026264828.1:33047-33763 GCF_000817695.3 Arachis duranensis
GAAGAAGCTCAAGAGCTTATTGATACAGTTGCCAGAAATCAGCATCTGTACCTAAGTAGTGAATCTTCTATGAAAGAAGAAGCTAAAACAGTAACTGCTGAGCTCAGTCCTGTAGATCAGGCTAATGAATTCAATCAGCAATTAGACTTTCTAACTCAGCAGCTAGCCGAATTCAAAGAAATACTACAGGAAATAAGAATGGCCAACAGGAATATGAAAGTACATTTAAAGCAAACAGAAAAGCAACTGTCAAAACAAATAGCAGAAGAATGCCAAGCAGTTCAATTAAGAAGTGGGAAAACATTAAACACTTCACTTCAAAATAGCAGGAAGCCAAGAAATGAACAAATGGCTACTCAAAATCCCTCTGAGGACAATCAGAGCCCAGAGAGGAATAATGCTGGCGCTGAACGCCCAGCCCATGCTCATTCCTGGCATTCAACGCCAAAAACAAGCATGAATCCGGCGTTGAACGCCCAAAGGGAGCATGGTTCTGGCATTCAGACGCCAGTAACAAATAAGGAGGTAGCATCTAACGCCACTCCAGCTTCCACCCCTGGCATTCAAATGCCAGTGGGGGATCAGTCACATACAAGTGCTGATAACAACCCTTCTAAAAAGGCTTCCCAACCCACTTCTGTAAGTAATAAACCTGCAGCATCTAAGGTTGAGGAATACAAAGCCAAAATACCTTATCCTCAAAAACTCCGTCAAGT
>NW_026264828.1:33830-34603 GCF_000817695.3 Arachis duranensis
TATCTCAGGACTCTTGAAATAAAGATTCCGTTTGCAGAAGCACTTGAGCAAATACCCTCTTATGCTAAGTTCATGAAAGAGATCTTAAGTCATAAGAAGGATTGGAGAGAAACTGAAAAAGTTTTTTACACTGAAGAATGCAGTGCAATCATTCTAAAGTGCTTACCAGAGAAGCTTAAAGATCCTGGGAGCTTTATGATACCATGCACATTAGAGGGTACTTGTACCAAGCAAGCTTTATGTGATCTTGGGGCAAGTATCAACCTAATACCTGCATCTACTATCAGAAAGCTTGGCTTAACTGAAGAAATCAAACCAACCAGGATATGTCTTCAACTTGCTGATGGCTCCATTAAATACCCATCAGACGTAATTGAAGACATGATTGTCAAGGTTGGGCCATTCGCCTTTCCTACTGACTTTATGGTGCTAGAAATGGAGGAGCACAAGAGTGCAACTCTCATTCTAGGAAGACCTTTCCTAGCAACTGGCCGAACCCTCATTGACGTCCAAAAAAGGGAAGTAACCCTGAGAGTAAATGAGGATGAGTTTAGGCTGAATGCTATTAAAGCAATGAAGCACCCAGACACGTCAAAAGACTGCATGCATGTTGATATTATTGATTCCCTGGTACAGGAGATCAATATGGCTGAGAGTCTCGAATCAGAACTAGAGGACATCTTTAAAGATGTTCAGCCTGATTTGGAGGAATCAGAGAAGATAATAGAACCTCTGAAAATCCCTCAAGAAGAGGAGAAACCTCCAAAACCCGA
>NW_026264828.1:34731-35761 GCF_000817695.3 Arachis duranensis
TAGAGGCTGGGATTATTTATCCTATTTCTGATAGCCCCTGGGTAAGCCCTGTCCAAGTCGTCCCTAAAAAAGGTGGCATGACAGTGGTTCATAATGAAAAAAATGAACTGGTTCCTACGAGAACAGTTACAGGGTGGCGTATGTGTATTGATTACAGAAGGCTCAATACAGCCACCAGAAAGGATCACTTTCCTTTACCATTCATAGACCAGATGCTAGAAAGACTAGCAGGTCATGAATACTACTGCTTCCTGGATGGATATTTAGGTTATAATCAAATTGCAGTAGATCCCCAGAATCAAGAAAAAACAGCATTCACATGTCCATCTGGAGTATTTGCATACAGAAGGATGCCATTTGGCCTGTGCAATGCACCTGCAACCTTTCAGAGGTGCATGCTCTCAATTTTCTCTGATATGGTGGAAAAATTTCTGGAAGTCTTCATGGATGACTTTTCAGTGTTTGGAGACTCATTCAGCTCCTGCCTTAACCATCTAACACTTGTTCTAAAGAGATGCCAAGAGACTAACCTGGTTTTAAACTGGGAGAAGTGTCACTTTATGGTGACTGAAGGAATTGTCCTTTGGCACAAAATCTCGAACAAGGGAATAGAGGTGGATCAAGCTAAGGTAGAGGTAATTGAAAAATTACCACCACCAACCAATGTTAAGGCAATCAGAAGCTTTCTGGGGCATGCAGGATTCTATAGGAGGTTTATAAAGGATTTTTCAAAAATCGCCAAACCTCTAAGTAATCTGCTAGCTGCTGACACACCATTTATCTTTGATAAGGAGTGTCTGCAGGCATTTAAGACTCTGAAAGCTAAGCTGGTCATAGCACCAGTCATCTCTGCACCAAACTGGACATTACCATTTGAATTGATGTGTGACGCCAGTGATCATGCCATTGGTGCAGTATTGGGACAGAGGCATGACAAGCTCATGCACGTCATTTACTATGCTAGCTGTGTTTTAAATGACGCACAGAAGAACTACACAACCACAGAAAAAGAGT
This sequence comes from Arachis duranensis, assembly GCF_000817695.3. Taxonomy (NCBI): domain Eukaryota; kingdom Viridiplantae; phylum Streptophyta; class Magnoliopsida; order Fabales; family Fabaceae; genus Arachis; species Arachis duranensis. The sequence continues at coordinate 35,746 of NW_026264828.1, forward strand.
TACTTGCAGTGGTTTA
>NW_026264828.1:35915-36121 GCF_000817695.3 Arachis duranensis
TGCCATGGATCCCAGTATGGAGGACATTTTGGAAGTGAGCGAACAGCCACAAGAGTCCTCCAAAGTGGCTTCTACTAGCCTACTCTCTATAAAGATTCCCGAGTGTTTGTGCTTAATTGTGACAGTTGCCAAAGATCTGGCAATCTACCTCACAGTTATGCCATGCCTCAACAAGGGATCTTGGAGATTGAGTTGTTTGATGTATG
>NW_026264828.1:36219-36826 GCF_000817695.3 Arachis duranensis
TGGTGGCAGTGGATTATGTATCCAAATGTGTGTAGGCTATTGCAACACCCACTAATGACACTAAAACAGTGTTAAAATTCCTCCAGAAACACATCTTCAGCAGATTTGGTACCCCTAGAGTCTTAATCAGTGATGGGGGCACTCATTTCTGTAATAAACAGCTTTACTCTGCTTTGGTTCGTTATAGAGTTAACCACAGGGTAGCTACTCCATATCACCCACAGACTAATGGGCAACCTGAAGTCTCAAATAGAGAACTCAAAAGAATCCTGGAACGGACTGTAATTAACCGTAGAAGGGATTGGGCAAGGAGCTTGGATGATGCTCTGTGGGCATACAGAACAGCATTCAAGACCCCTATAGGGACCTCTCCATACCAGCTTGTGTATGGAAAGGCACGTCACTTGCCAGTGGAACTGGAACACAAGGCCTACTGGGCAACCAGATTCCTGAACCTTGATGCCAAGTTAGCTGGAGAAAAATGTTTACTTTAGTTAAATGAGCTAGAGGAATTTAGACTCAATGCTTTCGAGAATGCAAAAATTTACAAAGAGAAAGCGAAAAGATGGCATGATAAGAAATTGTCATCCAGAGTCTTTGAGCCAGG
>NW_026264828.1:36987-39472 GCF_000817695.3 Arachis duranensis
TAGAGCTTCAGGATAATGACTCTAACAAAAAGTTCATTGTTAATGGACAGAGAATTAAACATTATCTTGAAAGTAACTTCGAGCAAGAATGCTCAAAATTGAGACTTGATTAGAGCTCAGTGGTAGTCCAGCTAAAGACAATAAAGAAGCGCTTGCTGGGAGGCAACCCAGCCATTTACAAAGTTTATTTACTAATTAAATAAATTTCCTTTTTTACAGGTATGTGTCCAAGTATCTTCAAAGGGTAAAAATAGCAATTGATTGAATTTACAGAGTTACAGGGAAATTTGGAAGCTCACTGGCGTGAAAAAGCCAGTAAGAAACATTTTGGGCGTTGAACGCCCAAAAGAAGCACCCACTGGGCGTTCAACGCCAGTAAGGGTAGCCATCTGGGCGTTAAACGCCAGAAAGAAGCACCTTTTGGGAGTTTAACGCCAGATTGTTAGCATCCTGGGCGTTCAGAAAAATGCCCAGTGACAAAGGACTTCCTGGCGTTCAACGCCAGAAAGAAGCATCAGCTGGGCGTTGAACGCCCAGGAGAAGCAGCATTTGGGCGTTAAACGCCCAAAACATGCAGCGTTTGGGCGTTTAACGCCAAGATGGTGGGGAGGAGGTAAAATTCGTTTTTCTTTACAATTTTTCTAAATTTTTATGTTTCAATTCATGATTTCTTGCATAAACATGTTTCAAAATGTCATCCTTCAAAATCAAATTAGTTTTCTAAGAACCCTAATTTCTAAAATCCATTTTCAAAAATATCAAATATGTTTTAATCCAAAAAGACAAATTGTTTTCCAATCCAATCCAACTCTTCTAAGTTTTTCAAAACTCAATTATCTTTTTTTAAAAAATCTTTTTCAAAATTAAAAATTCAGATTTAACTTTTTAAATATTATTCATATCTTTCTCTTTTTAAACTATATCTTTTTCTTATCATATCTATCTTTTATAAATCATATCTTCTATCTTATCTTTTTCTTATTTTCGAAATTTCCCACCCCTCCCTATATATTGAATTTGGCGCCTCTCTCATCATCACCATGCCACACTTGCTCTCCTCCTATCCCTCTCCTTTCTTCTCTTTTGCTTGAGGACAAGCAAAGCTCTAAGTTTGGTGTGTTTATCCGTGATCACAAAAACATACTCATTAAGATCATGGCTCCTAAAGGAAAACAACCCACCCCAAGAGGCAAGAAAGAGAATACTCCAAAGCCACTTTGGAATCAAGGGAAGTTCTTAACTAAAGAACATTAAGATCATTACTACAAAATAATGAGTCACAGATTAGTGATCCCGGAAGTCAAATTTGATCTGAAGGAAGATGAATATCCGGAGATCCAAGAGCAAATTTGAAACAGGAACTGGGAAATTCTAGCCAATCCTGAAACGAAGGTGGGGAGGAACATGGTTCAGGAGTTCTATGCTAATCTATGGCAGATAGACAGGCAAAGAATAATTGGAGCTGCTCTCTATAACCATCGGACCTTAGTCAGAGGAAAGATTGTTCATACCCATCCTGACAAGATCAGGGAGATATTTAAGCTTCCTCAACTGAAAGATGACCCAGACTCCTTTAATAGGAGAATGATGAGGGTAAATAAAGGTCTGGACAAGATTCTAGAGGATATATGCATCCCTGAAGCCAGGTGGACCACCAGCACGACTGGCATCCCAAATCAACTCAAAAGAGAAGATCTAAAACCAGTAGCCAGAGGCTGGCTGGATTTCATTGGGCGTTCTATATTGCCCACCAGCAACCATTCTGAAGTTACTATTAAAAGAGCAGTGATGATTCACTACATCATGTTGGGAAAAGAAGTAGAAGTCCAACAACTGATCTCGTGTAAACTATACAAAATAGCAAACAGGAATTCCAAGGACGCCAGATTGGCCTATCCAAGCTTAATTTCTATGCTCTGCAAAGATGCCAGAGTGAAGATGGGAATAACAGAGTATATCTCAGTTGAGAGGCCAATCACTAGAATATCAATGGAAAGACAACAGCTGCAGGATGATCCAATCAAGAGGAGAGCATAGGAAGTCCTCCCAGAACTTCCTCAATTTGAATATTGGGAACATCTTGAGGCATCTATTTCCAAATTGCAAGAAGCTATGAACCAAATAAAGGAAGAATAGAACAATCAAAGTAGCATGCTTTGCAAACTGCTTAAAGAACCGGAAGAGCAAGGGCGTGATCTAAGGGAGCTGAAGCGCCAGAAATTAATCCTTGAAAAGCACCCCACAGATTAGAGGAACATCTATTTCTCAGAACACAGGTTGTTGAGTTCCAATTTTTAGCTTTAGATTTGTGATAGTGTTTTTATAGAAATTTACCTTAGGAGATATATATAGTAGTAGTAGTAGCAGTAGTAGTAATTAGTATATCTATTCTGGTTTTATTCCCAATTAAGTTATAATTTATTTTTCTCATCATCATCAGGCATGAATAAAATAGTAGATAATTAGAATAAAGAAGTAATTTTTC
>NW_026264828.1:39576-40013 GCF_000817695.3 Arachis duranensis
TCTGAATGAATGCTTGAACAGTGCATAATTTTTATCTTGAATTTTATGAATATTGGCTCCTGAAAGAATGAGGAACACGAAAAATACTATTGATGATCTGAAAAATCATGAATTTGATTCTTGAAGCAAGAAAAAGCAGTGAAAAAAAAACTTTTTAACTTTACAAGAAATCATTGGATTAAGAAAAGGATCCAAGGCTTTGAACATCAGTGGATAGGAGGGCCCAAGGAAATAAAATCCAGGCCTAAGCGGCTAAATCAAGCTGTCCCTAACCATGTGCTTGTGGCATGAAGGTCCAAGTGAAAAGCTTGAGACTGAGTGGTTAAAGTCGTGATCCAAAGCAAAAGAGTGTGCTTAAAAGCTCTGGACACCTCTAACTGGGGACTCTAGCAAAGCTGAGTCATGATCTGAAAAGGTTCACCCAGTTATGTGTCTGT
>NW_026264828.1:42806-45029 GCF_000817695.3 Arachis duranensis
ACAATTAGAACAATGGCTATGGGGCTAAGATGGATCATGAATGTCTTACACAATGATATGTTAGTAGCACATGTGTTTTAAACAAGCAAAATTAAAGATAACAATCAAGGCACAAGAGACAGAGACATTTTGATTGCAAACATAAGAAGGTGAGCACAATACATTGCATAAAAGATAAGTGGCACACCAAACTTAGTGTGACACTTTTCACTTGAAATTAATGCAAGTATCTAGTAAGAATTAGAACCAAATTTTGTTGCATAGCAACACCAAACTTAGAATGCAACCATATGTCAATTTTATTTGAAATAAAACTAAACAAAAGAAAGTGTTATTTGTTGAATACAATCACCAAGCCAAGATTTGTCATGAGTAAGGATCTCTTGGTGATGTATTAACAAAAACAGTTAATAAAAGAAAACAAAAAAAATTAAAAAAATGACTAAAATAAAGAGAATGCAAACGAAATGTCAAAACAAAAGAAAAATAACAATGCAAAGGCAATATGATTATGCAGACAAGTGATGTTGCTGGATGAGTTGCATAGAAAAATAAGTGGCACACCAAACTTAGAATCTTGGTGTGTCACTTTCATTTTTTTGATTTGATGCAATCATCCAAAAAGATTGAAAACAATGTGTTGCATGGCAACACCAAACTTAGAATGTGATCATATGCCAATTTATTGGATTTAAACAAAGTAAAGAAAGAAAACAAAACAGAGAAGAGAAATTATACCTACGGTTGGGTTACCTCCCAACAAGTGCTCTTTTAGTGTCATTAGCTTGACATGTTGTTCTTCACTTTCTTCCTCTTCTTCCAGTTTGTTAAGAGGAATGACCTCAAAGGAGGAGAAGTTCCAGCTATTGTCCCCCTTTCTTAGTTTCCTCTCAGCAAGCTTTCTTTTGAAATTGGCTTGATTGAGCTTGCTTGCTTGATCAGGGGGAGGATTGCTTGTAGTTGACCTTCTCTTCATCATAAATATTGTCCTTTGTAGCTTGGTCGCAATCCTCTTCTCGGTGCTTTTGTTAATTGCCTTCACTTCTTTGAGTCCAAGTCTTAGTGGTTGTGTGATTGTTGGAGTGATTTTTTCATCAAGAGCTTTTTGCATTAGTGGTTCCATGAGCTTTTTCTCTTTGCAACTCTCTGCCTCACTTGAGTATGTACTTCCTTGATTTTCCTCCTCACTTTCTTGCTCATCCACTTCCTCCTTTGCACTCAACATTTGACTCAATAGCATTTTCATAGAAGAGGTTTGTTGTTCTTCCCATAATTTCTTCATCTCCTCTTCATATCTTTCAATCAGTGTTGAGCACCTTTGGTTTAGGAAGGTTTGTGGGGGTTGTGAATGTTCATTATCCTTTGTCACCTCAAGTGCAGTTTCATTTTCAAATACCTTCACCACCTCATTCTCCATTGGAGTTTCACTTGATACAATAGCATCCTCGTCTTGCTCTTCCACTTTCTCCTTCACATCCACCAAGTGGTCTTCATTCTTCTTACTTAGTGGTTCTGAGCGTTTCCCTATGTTCTCTAAATCTCCATTTAATTTTTTGAAGAGAGCTTCTTGCCATTTCCAGGATTGTTCTTGTCTTTCAAAAAATTCTCTGGACTTTTGAAGGAGATCCTCTGAATCACAATTTGAAGAATTGTTGAACTCATCACAGTATGGATTGCTAAGATTTCTTTGATTTTGACATTCCCAGTCACAATATGAGTAGTTGTTAGACTCATCAAAATCTGGATCATATTGTGTCTCTGGGAAGTGTCCCATATGATTCTCTTGCTCATCTTGTGTCTCTGAAGCAATTCTCCATGGATTGGAGTGCTCAGAATCTATTAATTCTTGGTGATATTCCCAACCACCATTAGAGATTGGTGATGGTGGGTAATATCCCATAAAATTTGTTTGATCATAAGATGAGTTGAACTCAAGTTAAATTTTGGAAAACATAATACCAAGGAAAATTGAAATTACTCATATTAGAGATGAGAATTTCTTAGTGAGGCAAAAACTCAAACACCTTGGTTTCACTTTAAAACAGAGAACAAAAAAAAGAAAATGCTTGATCTAGACTTCTCACCCACTTAATCATTGTTGATCTAATCAATCCCCGGCAACGGCGCCAAAAACTTGATGGTGTTTTTGTGGAAAACGAATTTTCCAAACACATAGATCTAACCGGAAAGTATACCGGGTCGCATCAAGTAGTAATAACTCAC
>NW_026264828.1:45998-54367 GCF_000817695.3 Arachis duranensis
GCTGCCCTGCCCTCGCGGAGGGCAGGGCAGAAAAATGTGGTGCTGCCAGGATTGAGTTGCGATGCACGCTGGTGCTGCCAGGAGAGAATTGGTGCGCCAGATTTGTGTGTGGTGCGCCAGATTTGTGCACCAACCCAAATGTTGCCCTGCCCTCGCGGAGGGCAGGGCAGTGTTTTCACTTTGATGTCCCAAGTTCGAACCATGGCCGAAACACACGCTACTTAATTTCCTTGGCTTTCTTGGCACCAAAGTAAGGCCTAGTTTCTTGCTTTCTCATGGCCCTTAAATATACCTTTCGTTCCTGCCTCAATTATGCGCCAAATATGGATTGCTATATATCGTTGGAAAGCTCTGAATGTCAGCTTTCCAACGCAACTGGAAGCACATCAATTGGACGTCTGTAGCTCAAGTTATAGCCCTTTGAAGTAGGCATGGTCATGCTGTGTGCGGCCAGATTTTAACTTTGCAAAAATTCTTGCTTCCAACCACACTTTGCATCACGATTCTGCCTTGCCCTTGGCAAGGGAAGGATCGTGTGCGTGCTGGCTGCTTCCTTCCTTGATTTGGTCATGGGCCACGCTTTTAAAAGCGTGGCCTAAGGCTCCAAAGTGTACCCCAACTTCAAAGTGTACCCCAAAGCTCTTTTTTTTCCTTTTTTTGTGCTTCTTTGCTTCTTTTTCTTCTTATTTCCTACAAGATTTATAAAATTAAAATATCAAGAAAATATATCATTTAAGTACAAAAAGCATTCAATATTTAAGCACAATTCATCAATTTCTTGTATGAAAAAGCATAGAAAATGGGTATATGATGACATGTCATCACCTCTAACTGGGGACTTTAGCAAAGCTGAGTCACAATCTAAAAAGGTTCACCCAGTCATATGTCTGTGGTATTTATGTATCCGGTGGTAATACTGGAAAACAAAGTGCTTAGGGCCACGGCCAAGACTCATAGAATAGCTGTGTTCAAGAATCAACATACTACACTAGGAGAATCAATAATACTATCTGAATTCTGAGTTCCTATGGATGCCAATCATTCTGAATTTCAAAGGATAAAGGGAGATGCCAAAACTGTTCAGAAACAAAAAGCTACCAGCCCCGCTCATCTAAATTAGAAACTGAGCTTCACTTGAAACTCTGAGATATTATTGCTTCTTGATTTCTCTTTATCCTCTTTTATTCATCTAGTTGCTTGGGGACAAGCAACAGTTTAAGTTTGGTGTTGTGATGAGCGGATATTTTATACGCTTTTTGGGGGTAATTTCATGTAGATTTTAGCATGTTTTAATTAGTTTTCAGTAGAATATTATTAGTTCTTAGGAAAAAATCATATTTCTGGACTTTACTATGATTTTGTATGTTTTTCTGTGATTTCAGGTATTTTCTGACTGAAATTGAGGGAGCTGAGCAAAAATCTGAGTTAGGCTGAAAAAGGACTGCTGATGCTGTTGGATTCTGACCTCCCTGCACTCGAAATGGATTTTCTGGAGCTACAGGAGTCCAATTGGCGCGCTCTCAACGGCGTTGGAAAGCAGACATCCAGGGCTTTCCAGCAATATATAATAGTCCATACTTTGCGCAAAGATAGACGACGTAACTTGGCGTTGAACGCCAAGTACATACTGCTGTCTGGAGTTAAACGCCAGAAACACGTCATGATCCAGAGTTGAACGCCCAAAACACGTTATAACTTGGAGTTCAACTCCAAGAAAAGCCTCAGCTCGTGGATAGCTTTAGTCTCAGCCCCAGCACACACCAAGTGGGCTCCAGAAGTGGATTTATGCACCAATTATCTTAGTTTACTCATTTTCTGTAAACCTAGGTTACTAATTTACTATTTAAACAACATTTAGAGACTTATTTTGTATCTCTTGACATTTTCAGATCTGAAATATATGCACTTTGACGGCATGAGTCTCTAAACTCCATTGTTGGGGTGAGGAGCTCTGCAGCGTCTCGATGAATTAATGCAATTGTTTCTATTTCACTCAAACGTGTGTATGGTCCGATCTAAGATGTTTATTCGCGCTTAATTATGAAGGAGGTGATGATCCGTGACACTCATCACATCCCTCAATCCATGAACGCGTGCCTGACAAACACCTCCGTTCTACATCAGACTGAATGAGCTTCTCTTAGATTCCTTAATCAGAATCTCCGCGGTATAAGCTAGAATTGATGGCGGCCACTCTTGAGAATCCAGAAGGTCTAAACCTTGTCTGTGGTATTCCGAGTAGGATTCAAGGATTGAATGCTATGACGCGCTTCAAACTCGCGATTGCTGGGCGTGATGACAAACGCAAAAGGATCAATGGATCCTATTCCAACATGACCGAGAACCAACAGCTGATTAGCTGTGCTGTGACAGAGCACCTGGACCATTTTCACTGAGAGGATGGGAGGTAGCCACTGACAATAGTGACACCCTACATACAGCTTGCCGTAGACGTGCTTTACAAACAATTGAGTTGAATATTACATTGCAGAAATTCAGAGGACAAAGCATCTCCAAAACTCCAACATATTTCTCATTACTGCACAACAAGTAACGATTTTATTCTCTTTTATTTTTCCAATCTAATAATTCCAACTGATAATTTTAATTAATATCCTGACTAAGAATAATAAAATAAACATAGCTTGCTTCAAACCAATAATCTCCGTGGGATCGACCCTTACTCACGTATGGTATTACTTGGACGACCCAGTGCACTTGCTGGTTAATTGTGCGAAGCTGTGTTAAATAGTCCATTAATATTGGCCACACAATTTCGTGCACCAGCATCTCACTTTATCCTTTGAAGTTTAGAATGATTGGCATCCATAGGAACTCAGAGTTCAGATAGTGTTATTGATTCTCCTAGTTAAGTATGTTGATTCTTGAACACAGCTACTTTTATGAGTCTTGGCCGTGGCCCTAAGCACTTTATTTTCCAGTATTACCACCGGATACATAAATTCCACAGACACATGACTGGGTGAACCTTTTCAGATTGTGACTCAGCTTTACTAAAGTCCCCAGTTAGAGATATTCAGAGCTCTTAAGCACACTCTTTTTGCTTTGGATCACGACTTTAACCACTCAGTCTCAAGCTTTTCACTTGGACCTGCATGCCACAAGCACATGGTTAGGGACAACTGGATTTAATTTCAAGAGCCAACAATTTTAACATTCATAAACAACAAGATCAAAAATATGCACTGTTCAAGCATTCATTCAGAAAACAAAAAGTATTGTCACCACATCAATATAATTAAACTAATTTCAAGGATGAATTTGAAACTCATGTACTTCTTGTTCTTTTGTATTAAAAACATTTTTCATTTAAGAAAGGTGAAGGATTCATGGAATTATTCATAGCCTTAAGACATAGTTACTAAATCGCCTGCTTCTTGAAGGACCAATGGTGTCTTTGAGCTCCTCTATCTCTCTTCCTTGCCTTTGTTGCTTTATCCCTAGTGATTTTGGTGCTCCTATCCTTAGTTGCTCCCAATAGTTGTGTGGAGGAAAATGTATCCCTTGAGGCATCTCAGGGATTTCTTGATGAGGGAATTCCTCATGCTCTTGTTGAGGTCCATGAGTGGGCTCTCTTGATGTGCAGTCAAATGCTCTACTACTGAACTATGGACCCTTGAAATGAATCTCTCCATCTCCCATGACATGGGGTTGGAATCTTTTATCTTCCCTTTCCTCTTTCTAGAGGTTTCTCTGGCCTTAGGTGCCATTAATAGTTATGGAAAAACAAAAAAACTATGTTTTTACCACACCAAACTTAGAATGTTGCTCACCCTCGAGCAAAAGAAGAAAGAATAGAAAAAGAAGAAGAAGAAGAAGAAGAAGATATGGAGGAGAGGGAGAGAGGTGTGTATTCGGCCAAGGGGGAGAAGAGAGGGTTGTGTTGTGTGAAAATGAAGAAGGATGGAGGGGTTTATAAAGTGGAGGGAGAGGGGTATGAGTTTGGTCATTTAGGGTAGGTTTGGGTGGGAAAGAGATTTTGAATTTGAAGGTAGGTGGGGTTTATGGGGAAGAGTGGATGGATGTGATTGGTGAAGGGGTAATGGGGAAGAGAGATTGAGGTGATTGGTGAAGGGTATAGTGTTATTGGATTGTGTGAAGAAGAGAGAAGTGGGGTAGGTGGGAATCTTGTGGGGTCCACAGATCCTGAGGTGATCCTGTGGGGTCCAAGATCCTGAGGTGTCAAGGATTTTTCATCCCTGCACCCATTAGGCGTGTAAAACACCCTCTGTATGCAATCCTGGCATTTAACGCCAGACTATTGCTTGTTTCTGGCGTTAAACGTCCAGATGTAGCATGTTTCTGTCGTTTAACGCCAGTCTGATGCTTGTTTCTGGCATTAAACGCCAGTTTGGTGCTTGTTTCTGGCGTTAAACGCCAGACAAATGCTTGTTTCTGGCGTTTAGACGCCAGACAGCTCTTCCTCCAGGGTGTGCTTTTTCTTCTGCTATTTTTTATTCTGTTTTTAATTTTTACAATTGTTTTGTGACTCCACATGATCATAAACCTAATAAAACATAAAAGAACAATAGAAATATAGATAAATAAAAATTGGGTTGCCTCCCAATAAGCACTTCTTTAATGTCAATAGCTTGACAGTGAGCTCTCATGGAGCCTCACAGATGTTCAGAGCATGGTGAGGGCCTCCTAACACCAAACTTAGAGTTTAGTTGTGGCCTCCCAACACCAAACTTAGAGTTTGATTGTGGGGGCTTTGTTTGACTCTGTATTGAAAGAAGCTTTTCATGCTTCCTCTCCATGGTTGCAGAGGAAGATCCTTGAGCTTTAAACACAAGGTAGTCCCCATTCAATTGAAGGACTAGCTCTCCTCTGTCAACATCAATCACAGCTCCTGTTGTGGCTAGGAAGGGTCTTCCAAAGATGATGCATTCATCCTCATCCTTTCCAGTGTCTAAGATTATGAAATCAGCAGGGATGTAAAGGCCTTTAACCTTCACTAACACGTCCTATACCAATCCATAAGCTTGTTTTATTGATTTTTCTGTCATCTCTAATGAGATTCTTGCAGTTTGTACCTCAAAGATCCCCAGTTTCTCCATTACAGAGAGTGGCATAAGATTTATACCTGACCCCAGGTATCACAGAGCCTTCTCAAAGGTCTTGGTGCCTATGGTACAAGGTATTAAGAATTTACCAAGATCTTGTTTCTTTTGAGGTAAAGTTTGCTGAACCCATGTATTTAGTTCACTAATGAGCAAGGGAGGTTTATCTTCCCAAGTCTCATTACCAAACAACTTGGTATTCAGCTTCATGATGGTTCCTAGATATTGAGCAACTTGCTCTTTAGTTACATCTTCATCCTCTTCAGAGGAAGAATAGTTCTCAGAGCTCATGAATGGCAGAAGGAAGTTTAATGGAATCTCTATGGTCTCTATATGAGCCTCAGATTCCTTTAGGTCCTCAATAGGGAACTCGTTTCTGTCTGGGAGACGTCCCATGAGGTCTTCCTTATTGGGATTCACGTCCTCCCCTTCCTCTTTGGGTTTGGCCATTTTGATTATATCAATGGCCTTACACTCTCTTTTTGGATTCTCTTCTGTATTGCTTGGGAGAGTACTAGGAGGAGTTTCAACGATTTTCTTACTCAGCTGACCCACTTGTGCCTCCAAATTTCTAATGGAGGACCTTGTTTCATTCATGAAACTTAAAGTGGCCTTAGATAGATCAGAGGCTATGTTTGCTAAGCTAGAGGGGCTCTGCTCAGAATTCTCTGTCTGTTGCTGAGAAGATGATGGAAAAGGCTTGCTATTGCTAAGCCTGTTTCTTCCACCATTATTAAAGCCTTGTTGGGGCTTTTGTTGATCCTCCCATGAGAAATTTGGATAATTTCTCCATGAGAGATTATAGGTGTTTCCATAGGCTTCACCTATGTAATTCACCTCTGCCATTGCAGTATTCTCAGGATCATAAGCTTCTTCTTCAGAAGATGCCTCTTTAGTACTGTTGGATGCATTTTGCAATCCATTCAGACTCTGAGAAATCATGTTAACTTGCTGAGTCAACATTTTGTTCTGAGCCAATATGGCATTTAGAGCATCAATTTCAAGAACTCCCTTCCTCTGAGGCATCCCATTACTCACAGTATTTCTCTCAGAGGTGTACATGAACTGGTTATTTGCAACCATGTCAATGAGTTCTTGAGCTTCTGCAGGTGTTTTCTTTAGGTGAATAGATCCACCTGTAGAATGGTCCAGTGACATCTTAAAGAACTCGATAGACCATCATAGAATATATCTAAAATGGTCCACTCTGAAAGCATGTCAGAAGGACACTTTTTGGTCTACTGCTTGTATCTTTCCCAAGCTTCAAAGAGGGATTCACCATCTTTTTGCCTGAAGGTCTGAACATCCACTCTAAGCTTGCTCAGCTTTTGAGGAGGAAAGAACTTGGCCAAGAAGGCCGTGACCAGCTTATCCCAAGAGTCCAGGCTATCTTTAGGTTGTGAGTCCAACCATGTTCTAGCTCTGTCTCTTACAGCAAAAGGGAAAAGCACGAGCCTGTAGACTTCAGGATCTACTCCATTAGTCTTAACAGTAACACAGATCTGCAAGAACTCAGTTAAAAACTGGTAGGGATCTTCTGATGGAAGTCCATGAAACTTGCAGTTCTGTTACATTAGAGCAACTAGTTGAGGTTTCAGCTCAAAATTGTTTGCTCCAATGGCAGGGATTGAGATGCTTCTTCCATAAAAATTGGAAGTAGGTGTAGTATAATCACCAAGCATCCTCCTTGCGCCTCCACCATTGTTGTTGGGTTCAGCCATGTCTCTCTCTTTTTCGAGATTCTTTGTAAGGTTTTCTCTAAATTGTTGTGCTTTAGCTTCTCTTAGCTTCTTCTTCAGAGTCCTTTCAGGTTCAAGATCTGCTTCAACAAGAATGTCCTTGTCCTTGCTCCTGCTCATATGAAAAAGAAGAGAACAGAAAAGGAAGAGGAATCCTCTATGTCACAGTATAGAGATTCCTTTATGTGAGTAGAAGAAGAAAAGAATAGAAGAAGGAGGAGAAAAATTCGAACATTAACTAAAAGAGAAGAAAAATATTTTTGTTTTTATTTTACTTTTAAGTTAGAATTCAAAAATTAAGAAAAGGAGTAAAATCAAAATTAAAATTTGAAACAATTAGTTAATTAAAAGAATTTTGAAAAAAGGGTGAGGAATTTTCGAAAATTAGAGAGAAGAAAGTAGTTAGGTGGTTTTGAAAAAGATAAGAAACAAACAAAAAGTCAATTAGTTAGTTGAAAAAGATTTGAAAATCAATTTTGAAAAGATAAGAAGTTAGAACAGATTTTGAAATTAACTTTTTGAAAAAGATATGATTGAAGTTTATTTTGAAAAAGATTTGATTTTTAAAATTAAAATTGATTACTTGACTAACAAGAAACTAAAAGATATGATTCTAGAATTTAAAGATTGAACCTTTCTTAACAAGAAAGTAACAAACTTCAATTTTTTTGAATCAATCACATTAATTGTTAGTGAAGTTTTTAAAGATTTGAAATAAAATTAAGAAAAAGATTTTGAAAAATAATTTTTAAAATTTTCGAAAACAAAGGAAAAAATGAAAAAGATTTGATTTTGAAAAAGATTTTGAAAAGATAAGATTTTTAAACTTGAAATCTTGACTTGACTAACAAGAAATAACTAATTTTAAAAATTTTTGACTAAGTCAACCCAAAGATTTCAAAAATTATGAGTAAAATAAGGAAAAGATATTTTTTATTTTTGAATTTTTAATGATGAGAGAGAAAAATACAAATATGACCCAAAACATGAAAATTTTGGATCAAAACAAATGATGCATGCAAGAACACTATGAATGTCAAGATGAACACCAAGAACACTTTGAAGATCATGATGAACATCAAGAACTTATTTTTGAAAAATTTTAAAGAAAGGAAAAACATGAAAGACACCAAACTTAGAAAATTTTCATGTTTAGACACTATGAATGCAAAAATGCATATGAAAAACAACAAAAGACACAAAACAAGAAAATATGAAGATCAAACAAGAAGACTTATCAAGAACAACTTGAAGATCATGAAGAACACCATGCATGAATTTTTTGAAAAAAATGCATAAATTTTAAAAACATGCAATTGACACCAAACTTAAAAATTGTCACTAGACTCAAACAAGAAACACAATATTTTTTATTTTTATGATTTTTGTTCATACCCTGACCGAGCTCCCCAACTCGGCAAGATCGCAGAAAGTCCGACCTCGCCCTAAGGCCCACGTCTAAAGGTCGGACCTCGGACCATGAAAGGAAGGCCCATCAAAAGGAACGCAGCCCAAAACCTAAAGGCCGAAAAGGCCTAGAAAAGGC
>NW_026264828.1:54939-55863 GCF_000817695.3 Arachis duranensis
ATTCGATGCAAAGCCTTCCCCACCACTCTCACCAAGTCGGCCATGAAGTGGTTCGACAACCTGCCACCAAGATCAATCACTAGCTTCGAAGACCTAACTAAAAAATTCCTAACAAGGTTCTCTATTCAAAAGGACAAGACAAAACATGCCCCCAGTCTGCTCGGGATCAAACAAGGTAACCAAGAAACTCTCCGAGAATACATGGAGCGATTCAACAAAGCCTGCCTGGACATACAACACTTGCCCACTGAAGCAGCCATCATGGGACTAGCAAACGGCCTAAAAGAGGGACCGTTTAGCCAGTCCCTATCCAAACGGTACCCGACCTCCCTATACGAGGTGCAGGAGCGAGCAGAAAAATATATCAACATGGAGGAAACCTCCCAGTTAAGAGACTCTTCTAGGAAGGAATCAACCTACCCGCTCCGAGATCGAGATCGGGAACAGAAAAAGAAAGAAGAATCCAACTCGGACAAGCCACGGAAGTACCATAGCTACACTCCCCTCCGAGTTTCCCTGGTAGACGTCTACAGAGAAGTATGCCACACCGAAAAAATCCCACCGCCCCGACCTCTAAAACACAAGAGAGCGGGGAGAGATCGGTCCGAATACTGTGAATATCACAAGCTCTACGGTCATTCTACTAATGACTGCTACGACCTAAAAAATGTTATAGAAAAGCTAGCCAGAGAAGGAAAACTCGACAGATACATAGCAGAGAGAGGAGAAGAGACCAGGAAGAGAAGACGGGGAGATAACGAAAATCGGGCCGAACAAACCCCACGAACCCCTGAAAGGCACGTTCACATGATAAATGGAGGTTTTCCAGGCGGAGGAACATCTAGATCCTCGCGAAAAAGACACCTCAAAGAAGTCTATCATGTCCGAGAAGACAGTCCCCTACCCGAATTACCTCCTATCTCA
>NW_026264828.1:57348-59236 GCF_000817695.3 Arachis duranensis
CAACACCCCATATACTTTGTAAGCAAGGCACTACAAGGGGCCGAATTAAACTATCAGAAGATAGAAAAATTCGCCTACGCCCTAGTGTTCACAGCTCGGAGGCTCCGTCCCTACTTTCAAGCCCACACCATCAAAGTCCGGACAAACCAACCCATGAGACACATCCTCCAAAAAACAGACCTGGCAGGACGAATACTACAATGGGCGGTGGAACTGTCCGAGTTCGACCTCCAGTATGAAGCCCGGACTGCCATAAAATCCCAGTATCTAGCCGACTTTATCGCAGAATACACTGAGACCCCTGGAACCCCACTCTCATGGAACCTGTATGTCGACGGGTCCTCAAACAAAACAGGAAGCGGAGCCGGGGTTATACTTGAAAGCAAGGAAGCGGAGCCGGGGTTATACTCGAAAGCGACCAAGGAACACGAATAGAACTATCCCTAAAATTCGAGTTCCAGGCTTCAAATAACCAAGCCGAATACGAGGCCCTACTAGCATGTCTAAAGCTAGCCGAAGAGGTCGGAGCCCGGAAAATCACGATCTTCAGCGACTCCCAGGTCGTCACATCACAAGTAAATGGAAGCTACCAGGCCAAAGACCCAACTATGAAAAAATACCTGGACCAGACACAGGCACAATTACGCCACTTTTCAGAAATACAAATCTAGCACATA
This sequence comes from Arachis duranensis, assembly GCF_000817695.3. NCBI lineage: Eukaryota > Viridiplantae > Streptophyta > Magnoliopsida > Fabales > Fabaceae > Arachis > Arachis duranensis. The sequence goes on from NW_026264828.1 coordinate 58,026, forward strand.
CCTCGGGAACAAAACGCCCGGGCAGACGCCCTCTCAAAGCTCGCCAGCACCAAGCCCGGAGGCAACAACAGAAGTCTCCTCCAAGAAACCTTACAATCTCCCTCCGTGCTAAAGAAAGGAAGAAACGCTAAATATATCCAACCAACAGCAAGGGTGGATGCCCCCCATACTCAGCTACCTGAAGTCGGGAACTCTTCACGCCGAAAGAAAGGAAGCTAAAAGACTCACGAAAGATGCCCAGAATTATACACTAATTCACGACGTATTATACAGAAGAGGATTCTCAAACCCCCTCCTTAGGTGCGTTCCGACCTCAGAAACAAAGAGCGTCCTCGAGGAAGTCCACGGAGGTATGTGTGGGAACCATCTCGGAGCTCGGGCATTATCCAAAAAAAATAGTCCGAGCCGGGTTCTACTGGCCGACCTTGCAAAGAGATGCAACGGAATTTGTGAAAATCTGCCCCCCCCTGCCAAAAACACGCCAATTTCCACAAGGCACCACCAGAAGACCTTATCAGCATCACCGCACCATGGCCCTTCGCAAAATGGGGACTTGACCTACTCGGCCCGTTCCCCCAAGGACCGGGGCAAGTCAAATACCTCATAGTAGGGGTCGACTACGGGCAAGTCAAATACCTTATAGTAGGGGTCGACTACTTCACAAAGTGGATCGAAGCTGAGCCCTTAGCCACCATTACGGCTCAGAAAAGCCGCAAATTCCTATACAAAAACATTGTCACAAGGTTCGGAGTCGCCTACTCCATCACAACGGACAATGGAACACAGTTCACGGACACAAGTTTTCAGAACTTAGTAGCCGAACTAAAAATCAAACAGCAATTCACCTCAGTCGAGCACCCGCAAGCCAATGGACAAGCAGAGGCTGCAAATAAAGTCATCTTGGCAGGGTTAAAACGAAGACTCCAAGAGGCCAAAGGGGCATGGGCCGAGGAGCTCCCCCAGGTACTATGGGCATATCGGACAACCCCACACTCTACAACGGGAGAATCACCGTTCCGACTAGCTTACGGGATGGAGGGAATGATTCCTATCGAAATAGATGAAGGGTCACCCAGAGTCATCTTCTACAACGAAGAAGGCAACCCACAGGCACAAAAAGAAGAACTCGACCTCCTCCCCGAGGTCCGAGAAAAAGCCCGAATCCGAGAAGAAGCCTTAAAACGACGAACGGCCCTCAGATACAATCAGAA
>NW_026264828.1:59755-61008 GCF_000817695.3 Arachis duranensis
AAAGAGCCCACAGGCCGGGCAAAAAACCAAAAGATAAAAGGATTACAAAGAGTCAAGATCCTTTCCGGACTCCACATCAACAGAAGGCTGCGGAGGAAACATAGAAATCGGGACAGCATCGACGGCACCGTCATCTCGGTTTAAAACCTCCACACCAGATCCATTCCCGGCCAAAGATGAAGTCGGGTTCGCAACCGGAACTTTGGGGTCGGACACCGGAACCTCATCCTCGTTGGGAGCAGGAACAATCTTTCCCTCCACAACAACGTTATCCGTACTAAATAAGCTCAGATCCAGGTCAGGAGCAAGAACCCGGACCTGAGCCTTCAAATTTTCAAACATAGCATCCATACCCTTAGCCACATGACCTTCTAGCTCGTAAAAATCATCCTGAGTGGATTGCAATCTCTCCTTTGTCTCCACAAGCTCAGCATATGTCCGAGTATAATTCTCTGTAGCCGCCTTCGCCATCTCCTCAGATGCATTCGCTGCCGCCACAGCCGCGGTAGCCTTAGCTTTCTCTTTCTCCAAAGATGCCTCCAGCTCAGTAATCCTGGCAGCCTTCAGTTGACTAAATCCTCTCAAACTCAGATTGAGCCTTCTCAAGTCGGGAGCTGGTCGCCCCAAGGGGGGATTTCCTGAACTCCCGGGCAATAGCGGCATGAAGACTAGCCATCCGGACACAGCTCCGCGCCATATACTGAAAATGATGCTCCATAGACACATCATCAGTAGAAATAAAGGTCTGAGGAAGGATATGCTGTTCAATCCAACCAAGAGCATCAAAGTCCTTATCGTTGAAACCGGCAAGCTCTTGAGAGGTCTTCTGCTTCTTGGGAGGAGGACCCGAGGACGGAGGAGGAGAAGAAGTAGCAGGCCCAGAGGTCGGAGGATCCTGACTTATAGCTCAGAATTGGGGAGTCGGAATAGTCTTCGACCGAGTCTGAACACCCACAGTAGTCTTCTGCGGAGAAGATCGGGCAGAAGCCTCCCCGGCCTCGATATTCCGAGCAGCCACAGACTTCTTCGTCCGACGAAGCAACTTCATGGAATCCGCCTGAGAAGACATCTCTGCAAGAAATAAAGAAAAGGATTACCACAACAGAAATTCCACCAAAAACAAGCAAAACCAAAATACTAAAAAAGATGAATCTCGGAAGAGGTCGGGAACTACCTAACTCGGAACGGAGAAGGCTTGGATCTCCCAACATTTTCTTCGTGTCCAAGTGAGGTGCCCGACCCCATAAACTGCT
>NW_026264828.1:61286-66507 GCF_000817695.3 Arachis duranensis
GCCCAAGAATTTGGATGGAGCTGCGTAGGGGCAAGGTTACAAGACCATAACACCTCGGACTCCAGGTCGGTAAAAGGAAGTCGGACACTCAGCTTAGAGAAAAAACAATCATAAGCGTAAAAGAAGAGCTTCTCGGAACTATCTAGGGGCGGGAAGCACACTCTCTCCTCGGAATCCGGGGCTACTAGTTCATAATCCCTCTCAGACTCTCTATCTTCACATATGCTACATTGCCTACGAAACCTAGCTAAATACTCAGAATCTACCACAGAAGGGACTCTTAGAGGAACAGGATCTACCCAACCAAGACCACTTGGAATCTTGGTCGACATCGCCTGAAGAACCTTTCGAGACATAAAATTCTTGCCTACAAAGAAGAATACAACAGCAAGCAAAAATCACATAAAGCAGACAGCGAAAACCCGTTCAGCAAAGCAAGAAACAAAGATCTTTCAGAAGAAAATGCAGCAACCCGGAACAAAAATACCAGAGAACAAAAAAGAGCCCCCCCCATATACAAACAACAAGTAATGGCGGCGCCTCTCTTCGGGGCAACCCAGGCATAAAGAAAAAGAAACAAACAAGAGCAAACACAAATAAACAGAAGCATATGTGCACAAGAAAAGAGAAACATGGGAAACAAACCTGGAAAGAAGAGACGAAGACGGCGAGCTCCGAAAGCAAGGAGTACAAAACGGCGGCGCAGAGGAAACCCCGGAAAGGCACGCGGAAAGATTCGGGGAAGAAGAACAAAGAGAAAGAAGAAGCAGGTGCTCGAAAAAAGAGAATGGCGAAACTCAGAAAAACAGGAAGAGAACAGAATAAACGAAGAAAAAAGAAGGGAGCAAATAAATAATGCCTTCACAGAGCCCGAACGGAAATCGAGGAGAAACAGTAAAATGCAATAAATGCTGAAACGGCCATTTTTGAATTTTGAGAAACTACTATGCCCGAGCTCGACCTCTCAAAAAGGACGAACTCGGGCAGGGGCACTGTTCATACCCTGACCGAGCTCCCCAACTCGGCAAGATCGCAGAAAGTCCGACCTCGCCCTAAGGCCCACGTCTAAAGGTCGGACCTCGGACCATGAAAGGAAGGCCCATCAAAAGGAACGCAGCCCAAAACCTAAAGGCCGAAAAGGCCTAGAAAAGGTGGTTCCACAAAGATAGAGATAAGACTCCCAAAAGATAAGATAAGATAAGAATATCTTATCCAGGGAAGATCACAGGCCAACTATTATAAATACACTGGAGCACCCAGGTATAACTCATACTCTGATTCTACTCAATATCTGCTTGGACCCATGCTAACTTAAGCATCGGAGTGTCATTGCAGGTACAACCACCAACCACTCTGCATATCAAGCTCGGGTCATCAATCCCCCTACCTCGGGCCTCTCCAAGACGACCAAGCTACACGTTTCAGGTAACCCTCGGAACAATTTTATTAATTTTTTTTTGTATTTTTCGAAAATTAATTGTGGAAAAACGAAAAAGAAGAAAAATTTTGAAATATTTTTGAAAACTTTTTGAAAACAAAATAAGAAGAAAATTACCTAATCTGAGCAACAAGATGAACCGTCAGTTGTCTAAACTCAAATAATTCCCGGTAACGGCGCCAAAAACTTGGTGGGAAAAATTATGATCATCAACAATGGCTCCAACAACTTGGTGCTCTCAAACGTGAATCGTACTTTGTCACAACTCCGCACAACTAACTAGCAAGTGCACTGGGTCGTCCAAGTAATACCTTACGTGAGTAAGGGTCGATCCCATGGAGATTGTCGGCTTGAAGCAAGTTATGGTCACCTTGTAAATCTCAGTCAGGTGGATTCAAATGGTTATAAAGTTTTGATAATTAAAAGATAAATAAACAGAAATTAAGGATAGAGATACTTATGTAAATCATTGGTGGGAGTTTCAGATAAGCACATGAAGATACTGTGTTCCTTCTGAATCTCTGGTTTTCCTACTGCTTTCATCCAATCATTCTTACCCATTTCCATGGCAAGCTGTATGTAGGGCATCACCGTTGTCAATGGCTACTTCCCATCCTCTCAGTGAAAATGGTCTAAATGCTCTGTCACAACACGGCTAATCATCTGTCGGTTCTCGATCATGTCGGAATATGATTCATTGATCCTTTTGTGTCTGTCACTACGCCCAACACTCGCGAGTTTGAAGCTCGTCACAGTCATCCCATCTCAGATCCTACTCGGAATACCACAGACAAGGTTTAGACTTTTCGGATCTTAGGAATGGCCGCCAATGATTCTAGCTTATACCACGAAGACTCTGATCTCACGGAATGGGAGGCTCGGTTGTCAGGGAAGGCAACCATGCGTCGTGGGTCAGAAGTCCAAGAGATTCTTTCAATCTAATGTAGAACGGAGGTGGTTTTCAGACACACGTTCATAGGTTGAGAATGGTGATGAGTGTCACGGATCATCACATTCATCATGGTTAAGTACGAATAAATATCTTAGAATAAGAATAAGCATGAATTGAATAGAAGAACAATAGTACTTTGCATTAATACTCGAGGTACAGCAGAGCTCCACATCTTAATCTATGGTGTGTAGAAACTCCATTGTTGAAAATACATAAGTGATAATGGTGTTCATTGGCTTCGGCCCCAGAGGGGGAACCAGAATAACCAAGACGACTAATACAATGAGAAAAAGTTCTATTTATACTCAACTAGTTACTAGGGTTTACAGAAGTAAGTCTAAGTGCAAAAATCCACTTCTGGGGCCTACTTTGGTGTGTGCTTGGGCTGAGCTTGAGCTTTACACGTGCAGAGGCTTCTCTTGGGGTTAAATGCCAAGTTGTAACGTGTTTTTGGCGTTTAACTCTTGTTTGTGACGTGTTTCTGGCGTTTTACTCCAGAATGCAACATGGAACTGGCGTTGAACGCCAGTTTGCGTTGCCTAAGCTCAAATAAAGTATAAACTATTATATATTGCTGAAAAGCCCTGGATGTCTACTTTCCAACGCAAGTGAGAGCACGCCATTTGGAGTTCTGTATCTCCAGAAAATTCATTTCGAGTGCTGGGAGGTCAGAATCCCACAACATCAGCAATCCTTTGTCAGCCTCCTATCAGATTTTTGCTCAGGTCCCTCAATTTCAGCCAGAAAATACCTGAAATCACAAAAAAATACACAAACTCATAGTAAAGTCCAGAAATGTGAATTTTGCATAAAAACTAATAAAAATATCCCTAAAAGTAGCTAGATCCCACTAGAAACTACCTAAAAACAATGCCAAAAAGCGTATAAATTATCCGCTCATCAGACTTTCAGTAACTTTTTTACTCAACTGACCCACTTGTGCCTCCAAATTACTTATGGGGGACCGTGCCTCAGTCATGAAACTGAGAGTGGCCTTGGATAGATTAGAGACTATGTTTGCTAAGCTAGAGTGGCTTTGCTCAGAATTCTCTGTCTGTTGCTGAGAAGATGATGGGAAAGGCTTGCTATTGCCAAACTTATTTCTCCCACCATTATTATTGTTGAAGCCTTGTTGAGGCTTCTGTTGGTCCTTCCTTGAGAGATTTGGATGATTTCTCCATGAAGGATTATAGGTGTTTCCATAGGGTTCTCCTATGTAATTCACCTCTTCCATTGCAGGGTTCTCAGGATCATAAGTTTTTTCTTCAGAAGATGCTTCTTTATTACTGCTGGATGCAGCTTGCAGTCTAGTCAGATTTTGAGAAATCATATTGACTTGCTGAGTCAATATTTTGTTCTGAGCCAATATGGCATTCAGAGTATCAATCTCAAGAACTCCTTTTTTCTGAGTTACCCATTGTTCACAGGATTTCTTTCAGAAGTGTACATGAACTGATTATTTGCAACCATTTCAATGAGTTCCTGGGCTTCTATAGGCATTTTCTTTAGATGAATAGATCCACCTGTAGAATGGTCCAATGACATATTGGATAACTCAAACAGACCATCATAGAAGATACCTATTATGCTCCATTCTGAAAGCATGTCAGAAGGATACCTTCTAATCAATTGCTTGTATCTTTCCCAAGCTTCATAGAGGGATTTACCTTCCTTCTATTTGAAGATTTGAACTTCCACTCTAAGCTTACTCATCTTTTGAGGTGGAAAGAATTTAGCCAAGAAGGCATTGACTAGTTTTTTCCAAGAGTTCAGGCTGTCTCTAGGTTGTGAGTTCAACCATATACTAGCTCTGTCTCTTACAATAAAAGGGAAAAGCATAAGTCTATAGACCTCAGGATCAACCCCATTGGTCTTAACAGTATCACAGATCTATATGAATTCAGATAAGAACTAATGAGGATCTTCCAATGGATGTCCATGAAATTTGCAATTCTGTTGCAACAGAGAAACTAATTGAGGCTTAAGCTCAAAGTTGTTTGCTCCAATGGCAGGAATAGAGATGCTTCTCCCATAGAAGTCAGGAGTTGGTTGGTGCACGAAATTGCAATCACACTTTTGCAATCCCGCACAACTAACCAGCAAGTGCACTGGGTCGTCCAAGTAATACCTTACGTGAGTAAGGGTCGATCCCACGGAGATTGTTGGCTTGAAGCAAGCTATGGTTATCTTGTAACTCTTAGTCAGGATATCAATAATTATCAGGGTTGATTGTAAAAAGCAAAAGAACATGAAATAAGTACTTGTTTTGCAGTGATGGGGAACAGGTTGAGGTTTTGGAGATGCTCTATCTTCTGAACTTCTGCTTTCCTACTGTCTTCTTCTTCAAGCACGCAAGGCTCCTTCCATGGCAAGCTATATGTAGGGTTTCACCGTTGTCAATGGCTACCTCACATCCTCTCAGTGAAAATGTTCAACGCGCTCTGTCACAGCACGGCTAATCATCTGTCGGTTCTCAATCAGGTTGGAATAGAATCCAGTGATTCTTTTGCGTCTGTCACTAACGCCCAGCCTTCAAGAGTTTGAAGCTCGTCACAGTCATTCAATACCGGAATCTTACTCGGAATACCACAGACAAGGTTAGACTTTCCAGATTCCCGAAATCCTACTCGGAATACCACAGACAAGGTTAGAATTTTCGGATTCCCATGAATGCTGCCATCTATCTAGCTTATACCACGAAGATTCTGTTGGGGAATCTAAGAGATATGCGCCTGGCCTGAGGTAGAACGGAAGTGGTTGTCAGTCACGCGCGTTCATAGGTGAAAATGATGATGAGTGTCACGGACCATCACATTCATCAAGTTGAAGTG
>NW_026264828.1:67144-67670 GCF_000817695.3 Arachis duranensis
AAAATAGAGTAAAAAGAAGAGAATATACTATAGACTCCAAAATATCAAAGAAACTTAGCTCCAATTAGATGAGCGGGACTAGTAGCTTTTTGCTTCTGAACAGTTTTGGCATCTCATTTTATCCTTTGAAGTTTAGAATGATTGGCATCCATAGGAACTCAGAACTCAGATAGTGTTATTGATTCTCCTAGTTAAGTATGATGATTCTTGAACATAGCTACTTTATGAGTCTTAGCTGTGGCCCAAAGCACTCTGTCTTCCAGTATTACCACCGGATACATACATGCCACAGACACATACTTGGGTGAACCTTTTCAGATTGTGACTCAGCTTTGCTAGAGTCCCCAATTAGAGGTGTCCAGGGTTCTTAAGCACACTCTTTTTGCCTTGGATCACAACTTTATTAATATAATTTTTTTTTGAATTTTGTATTCACTGCTTTTTCTTGCTTCAAGAATCAATTTGATGATTTTTCAGATCCTCAATAACAGTTCTCATTTTCCATCATTCTTTCAAGAGCCAACAA